>NC_080784.1:136324053-136624053 GCF_028018385.1 Neofelis nebulosa
AGTTTGAGATGAATATTCACAGTGATATCTTCATATGCTATCCCAGAATGCATATGAAGATGCATGGTCCCACGATATCATAGTTACTTATCTCAAACCTAAATAGATACTCCCAGAACATTATTATTGATTCTTCAGCCATTTTCAACCATTTCTTTATAATAAATTATCAAGATAATCAGAGAAATCAAATATTTTAAAACCACATGACTTCTAAAGGGCATATATAAATGGTTCATAAGCACATAAAAAGATACACATCAGTAGTCATTAAGGAAATGCAAATTAAAACAACAATACAATTTCACACTCACTAGAATGGCTAGATTAAAAAAATTGGCACACTCATACATTGCTGGTAGAAATATAAAATGGTGCAGCCATTTTGGAAAACACTTTGGCAGTTCTGCAAGTGTTACACATAGAGAAGACAATTCTATCTCTAGGTATATACCCAAGAGAAGTGAAAATGTACATCCGCACAAAAACTTGTACATGCATATTCACAGCAACATTTTTCATAAAAGCCAAAAAACAGAAATATCTACCAACCGATAAATGGATAACCAATATGTAGTATAGCCAAGGAATGAAATTCTATTCATCAATAAAAAGCAACAAACTACTACTGATATATGCTATAACATGGATGAAACTCAAGAGCATTACGCTAAATGAAAAAAAAACTGGATGCAAGAGACTGTATATTGAATAATTCCACCTATGTGAAATGCCAGTAAAGGGAAAATCTATAGAGACAGAAAGTAGATTAGTGGTTTCCTGGAGAGGAAGGGCTGCTGGAAATAACGGTAAATGACATAAAGGATGGTATTCAGGTGATGAAATGTTCTAAAACCGGTACGTAGTAATAATGGTTGCATAACTTGGTAAATTTGTCAAAAATCACTGAATTCTACCTTTGAAATGAGTGAATTACATGATATATAAAATATGACTCAATAAGTTTATTTCAGAAAATACATGCCTTTGAGGGACATACTTTCACCCAGCTCATGCAAGAATACCTACAATCTGACTTATAAGACACACACAAGCGCCCACTTTCAGAATGTAAAACATTGCAGGTATCTTATTTCTTTCAAGTAGGAATTGCCATGGAGATTTCAACACAGAAAAATATCCTAGATTAAAAACACTGAAGGGTTTAGGTTCAAGCATAGGTTCAAGCAGATTACTTTTCCTTATCATATAAAATGTTAGAATCATCATTATCATACACACGATACCTACAATGGCAATAAATGTTAAGTGTCTTATTCCATTATATCACTTGCTTCTGGTGTCTTGTTCTATTTTGGTTTATTTATTTATTTAGTTTTTTTTTTTAATTAAGTTCTTTTATTTCAATTCCAGCACAGTTGACACACATTTTGTTTTATTTTTAAGTGCATTAATGCAACAATTCTGCGGGTTAAACATTATTATTTCTGTTTTACACATAAAACTAAGCATTTTGAGAAGTGAAGTAACTAGTCCCAAATTGTTAACTTAGGTAGTAAATGGTGGGCCCAAGTGAACTCTCTTATTCCTACACTGCTTCCTTACAAATAAGTACACAAACACCAACTGATATGCCAAATACTAGGAAGCTTCCTGTTAATTGACTATTTTTATTCATAATCCAATCAGGTTTCAGTGGAAGTGAGCTCTAAATTTATTAAAAGATAAATTGAAAGGAAAGTGAAACTCATGTCTTGGCTTCCAGTGTACAGGCTTTTAGATACATCACCAAGAGTGAGCACAATGAAACATGACAGATTTCTAACTAACAACCTGTACTACATGAAATATTTAGTAAATATCCATTCATGTGAATATCTTCCACATACAAGATATTTTCCTTTAAAACAGATTAATTTTTCTGACCCTGGTATGCTTACAAAGGGGTTTTGTGAAACCCTAGTGAGTCACATTCATTGTTCAAATTAGGTAAGAAGCCAGGTGTTCAGGGAAGTGGGTCTGTCAGTGTTACTGAAGAGTAATCTGACTGTTTTTCCCAAAGTGTGGGATATTCCAAGTATGATTCCACACACAGAGATCACTAAGTGACATCAAATCACAGTTTGCTGATTATCTTTCACCTCTTCTGATTACGTCACATAAGAAGTACCAGTTGGAAATGAGTGTATATTTATCAAATTTACAGAAGGCCTTAGGGTCAGTCTTTGGAAAGCAGCTGTATTCAGCTGGCATTTAATAACATGTTTTGTTGTTACTTCATTTATGCTATATTGACCTTGTAATTTATGGCATGTGGTGCTGGTTTTCAACTAACAATAATGATATGCATATCCTTTTACAAGAAAATTGATAAAACAGTGAATAAATTTAAAGAAAAATATTAGAACTAGTACAGATGTTATATGGATATTGCTAAAATCATGACGGTACTATGTGAATGACAGAAGTTTGAGATGTACTCTAAGGTGATGGTTATCAAATCCGGTCACACCATCATAATATCTAAGAATTGCATCAAAAAATAGGAATCACCAAAAGAGTCACCATAGTTAAACAGCCGTTCAGGTCATTGGAGGGCTGGCTCTCTCCTGGCTTAAGAGAATCATTTAGGGTGCTGAAAACAGATAACCAGTTGACCACCTACACATTCAGGGCTTGCCTTGGGCAAACTCCTGGGAGACAGTTTTTGCTTTTCCAACTCCACATGCCCTGAAGCTACCACTTGGTTTCTTCACTTTCCTCCATCAAACTCTACCTGTGTAGCCTTTATTCACACTGTGATACAAAGGCTTTATAACTGTGTAGTTTGCTACTGAACTCCCCAGTGTTTGATTTTTCACATGGATCAAAGGATAAAGGTGCAGGAAAGTTCTTTTTCGGTTGTTCTAAAATTTCAGGCCCATTTCAGGAGGTAGGAAATAATATATTTTACACATTAATTGTACACCTCAGAAAATAAAATATCCTTCACAGTAGATTAAGACCTGACCTGCTGAGTCAGAAGTAACATGTTGCTTTCAATAATGCCATGAGGATGATTTTTTTTTTCATTTCATGTATGAGAAAACTGAGGCACATCACTTCAAATGAGCACTTCTGACCCCACATTATGACACCCTATAGCCTGGCTAGTATTACCCAAGTTGAGTTGAGAACCTTGCATATAATAATTACTTGGGGATTTGTTTGAAATTCAGATTCCTACACATCCTCCACCCTTTTATTTTTTTTATTTTATTTTATTTTATTTTTTATTTTTTATTTTTTAATATATGAAATTTACTGTCAAATTGGTTTCCTCCTCCACCCTTTTAAATAGCAGTGAGAGCCAATGGGGTCTGAGTATCAGAAGCTTGTGACACCTCTTTGGGTCATTCTTATGCAAATGAATGTTTGAGAATCTCTAGGGACTATAATGTTCCCCTCCTTTCAAGTACACTTTTTATAACTCAGGTCAGTAATGCTCAAAGCTGTATTGCTACTCAGATGATAAAAATTAAAATATGTCTGGTTTCTCTGTCTTCTAAATTTTAGACTTAAAAACATTTTTTTATTTCTACAGACTTGCAGTTTGTTTAGTGATCTTAATTCAGTCACCAAAACAAATACAAAAATAAACAAAATGGTAGAAGAGGAGTAAAAGGATTGAGGGCAAAATGAACAGAGTATGTGGGAAGGTGTCTGGGGTACCTTGGACAGTAGTTATCTTACGGGATTCTTGAACAGAATGTGTAAAGTCATTGACTTCTACAAACTTCTGTCCTTGCTCTTGAACACTGTGTGGTAAGTGCATAGTTTTTTTGTTGCTGAACAATTAATGTTCTTTTGGTGATGCCCACATGGTCATTCTTAACCTTATCTTCCCAGCTATTCCAAAATGCATCTTCTTTAACAGCTGATGCCACCTGGAGAGCTTTGGAAAGAACATTCCGCTTCTAATCTGATTTTACACATTCTATATTTCATTTTTATCCCCTCAAAGTGAGAAGTTTAATATAAGATATTATACTTTAATTTGTTTTCATTTCTGAAGAGAAATAATAGAGAAAAGAATGGTTAGGAACTATGATATCTGTTGTTTTTTTACAGGTGACATAAATTGATAAAATACAAATTCTTTTAGGTCAATGAAAATGTCCTTTCTCACAAAATTCAGTTTGGTCAAGGAGTCTGTGGGAACACGCCATCTAACTGTAGAAACAAAAAGCCATGCACAGATAAAAGTCTTAAACTTGAACCTCAGAACTTGAAAAATATCATGAGATAATTAAAGAGCAGAATGCGACTGGTTTAATAAAAGCTGGTGCATGTGCCTGCAACATCTCTAAATTCAAATAATGTATGTTCCAAATTTCTTTTTCTCAAGTAATCTTTTTTTTTCCTCCCATAGGACAACATATGAAAAGTCTTCTAAATGGACCCATAGCTTCAAAAACACAGGCTGATTTATGAATACAGATGGTTGTTAGCATTGGACTGATGTGTGCAAAACACTGAAAACGACAGGTAGAATGAGACAAAGCAATGCACTGATATGATGAATTATTACACAGTCCTTGAAATCAGGTTTGTGAAAGCTACTTAGTGATATGAAAAGTTGTTCATGATATAACATTAACAAGAAAAGGCAAGACATAAAAACCATGTGATTCTAATACTTTATATATATACATATCTGTATTTAGATATATCTGTATGTTTAAGTCTCTACATATTTCATATTTACACATTATATATTTCAAGAACTCTCTGGGTTATTTAATTTTGAAATATCCATCCTACCTTCTTATATTCTTCTATATTCTAAACTGTATAAAAATATTATAATTTAAAATATGATGTTAATAATATTTAAATTAAAATTTAATAACACTTTATACTGTTATAATTTTAAATGCTATTAAGAAAGTTCACTTTAAAGTCAAATTTTAGGGCTTAATATTGGAGCTTCAGTAATATTAGGTCTTAATATGAAAATTAAAGATTATGTTTGTAGAATGCCTGTGAGAATTTCTTTCCATATTTTAATACATATGGAGATGAAAGCTAAATCTTGTTGACTCTTTAGTGAAGTATAAGCATTATGAGAATACACAGGGGAACATATTTACTCATTCTCACTCTTTTCATGTATTTCATAATGAAAATTTTCTGTACTTTGCTTTATATCCTACTATCTATTGAAAACATTATTCACAATCTGTGTTTTTAAACTTACATCATTTTAAAATCATTTTAATAGTGAGCATTGGTGAAACTAACTTGAACTAGCAAATGTTCCAAAGCAGTCTGTCTTCACATTTGAAAAACTGAAACATGAGCTAGCTAGGACTTGGCCATGAGAAATTTCAAATTCAGACAATTTATTGAAAAAGCAGATAGGGTAGAATACTTGGACATGTTCTGAAAATAATCTTACTCTCCTTGGGAAATTATGGATTATTTATTCCTCTACCAGTGGAGTCGATAATTACATTTTACCACAAATATGTACCTCTCTTCTTTATATTTCTGTGTTTATGGATCTGGAAGTTCTTTTTTTTTTTTTTTATCAGCAGAATCCAATAATTCGCATTTGTGCCTCCCTATGACTGCAGGACTCGAGCTTGACAATTTATTTATCAAAACAAGGATATTTAGATTGCCAGAGTGTGATATTGTGATGAAAAAGAGAAATATACATATATACATTTTTCCTGGTTCTTAGCCAGAACTCCTAAAACCTTTGTAATTCCCTAATGGTACAAAGTAATAGAAACATCTTTTGTTATAATATTTGGTTTTTATCCCTAATTCCTGAAGTAGTTCTATCGAAGATGAAAGAAAGAAGAAGAAGAAGAAGATGAAAGAAAAGTCTTCCTTATTCATAAGTAGCCTTTTTCGGGCCACTGGGGTGGCTCAGTCCATTGAGCATCTGACTCTTGATTTCAGCTCAGATCATGATCTCACAGTTCGAGTCCTGCATGGGGCTCACTGCTGTCAGCACACAGCCAGCTTCAGATCCTCTGTCCCTCTCTTTTTCTGCTCCTCCTCCATGTATGCTCTCTCTCAAAAATAAACATTAAAAAAATAAAATAACAAGGTCCTTTCAACCACACTGGAGTTTATGTTAATGAGGTCACTTTTGGGAAGCCCCTAAGACAGGAAGGGCTGGTTGCCGGAGGAAGCAACCTTGTAATTAGGGTGTTGGAACTTTCACTCCTCAATCTCTGGGGAGGGAAGAGGGAACTGAGGGAAGAGGGAACTAGACATTCAGTTCAATCCCCAATGGCCAAAGATTTAATCAGTCATGACTATGCAATGAAACCTCCCTAAAAATTTCCTAACTAAGAGGTTCGGAAAGCTTGTGGGCTAAGTGAACACATCCTTGTGCTGGGAGGGGGGCAGCATGCCTGACAAAGCCATGGAAACTCTGCACCCTTTACCATACTGCCCTATGCATCTGTTCCTAAACAGATCTATCCCATCTGGCTGTTCCTAAATTGTATCCTTTTAATTTTTTTTTTAACGTTTTATTTTTATTTTTGAGACAGAGAGAGACACAACATGAACGGGGGAGGGGCAGAGAGAGAGGGAGACACAGAATGGGAAGCAGGCTCCAGGCTCTGAGCCATCAGCCCAGAGCCCGACGCGGGGCTCGAACTCACGGACCGTGAGATCGTGACCTGAGCCGAAGTCGGACGCCCAACCGACTGAGCCACCCAGGCGCCCCTAAATTGTATCCTTTTAAAATAAACTGGTAATCCAGTAAATAAACTGTTACCCTGAGTTGTGCGAGTTCTTCTAGCAAATTATGAAGTCCAAGGAGTCTCCAGTTTAGAGCTGGTTGATTAGAAGTACAGGTGCCAACCTGGCACTTGTGATTGGCATTTGAAATGGGAGTGGGGAGAGGGCAGCCTTGTGAAACTGAGCCCTTAACCTGTGGAGTCTGCAATAACTGGACAGTTAATATCAGAACTTAATTAAATTGTAGGACACCCTGTGGGTGTTCACCAAGAATTAGAGAATTTCTTGCTGTGGAAAGCCTATACATTTGGTGTCAGAGTGCTCTGTAAGTAGAGTAAAAATAAATAAATAAATAAAAATTTAAAAAAATCCCTTGTTTTCCTTTATAGAGTGGGCATTTTTTAACATGTAAAGAAAATTATTCCATTTACTTGTTAAAAATATTTCAATGGATTTCCATTTCACTTGAAAAAGAAATTAAATTCCTTCTCATAATCTATTGGACTACAAAGATCCATCTCTTCCAGCTCATCTCCAAAAACTGTACTTGTCACTCACTGTACTCTAGCCACAATATCCTTCTTTATGGTCTAAGCTAAGCTATGCTCATCTCAAGGCCTTTGTACTTGACATTCTATCTACAGTGTGCCTCTACCATATCTCAGATATGGCAAACTTCTTTTTTTTAATATGAAATTTATTGTCAAATTGGTTTCCATACAACACCCAGTGCTCATCCCAACAAGTGCCCTCCTCAGTGAGATATGGCAAACTTCATTCAAGTTAAATCTAAAAGTTATATTCCCAGGAAGGAGACGTGTGTTTCCACCACTTCACTCAACATACTAGCAGCTCAACTTTAACATTCTTTGAAATTATTTACATATTGACTGCTTACTGTTCATCTCCCCACCACTAGTGATACAAACCCAGAAGAGAATTGACTTTGTCTTTTTTACATAGAACAGGGTCTAAGACATACTAAACTCTCCAAAATTATTTGTTGAATGAATGAATGAGATGGACTGTCAGATTGACAAAGGTAACTGTCAATAATTTGTCTCATCCCTATAACATTCATGTAACTCCTTCAATCAAGAAGTAGAACCAATTTTTAATCTTTTTTGATCTGAACTGGCCTTATGATTTACTTTTGACCAGTAGTATTCAGTGGATGTGACATTGTGCCAGTTCTGGGCCTCACCCTTCAAGGGCCCTGATAGCTTCTACTCTTATTATCTTTTAGTCCTGGGCTACTGTGTAAAATGTTCTAATAATTGGTTAAAGAGAGAAACTCTGTAGGATGCATGACTGCAAAGAGAAAGAGAAGCTCAACTCACCATCAGCCATTTCAGCCAGCCCAACCTAGACACCACATTTGGATACTGCACCTACAGGAGGTCATGGCAACTGTTACCGTGCCTCTGCCAACACTCCCCACATGAAAAATCTGAAAGGTTGCTACTGTTTTAAACCAAAAAGTTGGGACTGGTTTGCTATAAACAGTCACTGGATCCAGAAATTGGGTGCAGCTGCAACAAAACTCTAATGGTATGGCGTTGGCTTTGCCCAGGCAGTGTCTGGACAGTTGCAAGGGGACTATTAGATGATTGGAACTTGAAATGAGAAAATTGCTCTTAGAAGCTAAAGAAAAATAAAAGCTTATTAAGCAGTGGTGGAAAAATTTGTAAGACATGGAATATAGAATATAGAAACTCAAAATATAGAAAATGTTCCTGATGAAGCTAATTAGAAACTGTTGAACTCTGAAGGAGAATTTGAAGAAACTATAGTGGCCCTGGGATAGTGTCTCCAGCTGGTAAAATAGTATTAAAGTAAGAAACAGCCACAGAGCAAAGATAAAATCCAGAGTGCTGCCATAATAACATGACCTGAAGGTAAAGACCCACTGATGGTGTGAATGTAAGACTCCTGGTTAGAACTTCTCTGAAAGACTTAGGGTAGCACTTTACAGATTCTCTCACCAATACAAAAGGATTTAGAAAGAATCTTAAGATTGTTCCATAGCACTCTGACTCACAGACCCAATATGGCAGGACCTAACACAAATGCACTTATGGGTGTGACTTTGTTTCAGTGAGAAGATTATAATTGGACACTTCCAAGGTTTTTAAAGGAACTATGGCAACTTGGAATAAAAGGGACAGTATCAGTTCAAAATGAAAAGAGGCTTTGAGACCCCAACTTTTTATGGGCAGGAAGCAGGCTAAGAAACCACTTAATTAGAAAAATGAGCCATTTCTTGTTGGGGTTGGGGTGAAGAAAAAAAATAAAAGAAGTCTCATGGAGCAGAACCAGGGGTCTAGAGGGCAGACCAAAGAATAGAGAGGAGCCGAATGTTAGAGAACCAAACCCTAACCGAGGCCCATTTCCCACCCCCCAGAGGAGGGGCCCTGACAACATGTGTCCAGCAGGATTTCAGAACTGCTATGGATGAGAATCTGCTCACAGTCCTCACAGAGTAAACAGATACCATATATGCTATTAAAAATGAGAAAACTAGGGGTGCCTCGGTGGCTCAGTCGGTTGAGCGTCCAACTTTGGCTCAGGTCATGATCTTGCGGTTTGTGAGTCTGAGCCCTGCATTGGGCTCTGTACTGATGGCTCGGAGCCTTGAGCCTGCTTAGGATTCTGTGTTTCCCTCTCTCTCTCTCTCTCTCTCTGGCCCTACCCTGCTTGTGCTCTGTCTCTTTCTGTCTCTCAAAAACAAATAAACATTTAAAAAGTATTTAAAAAATGGAAAAAAAAACCTAGATTATATGAAACAACTGTTTTTTAAGATACTGGACAATTGTACAAAAATGTGACCCTTGAGAGTATGGAATCAAATGAGGTAAGTGTTACAATTACTCCAGCCTTGCACATTGTCATTTACCAGAGCCTGGGACAGGGATGGGAACCCTAAATAGAAAACAGCAGTCTCACTGAGCTAAGAAGACAGAGAATACAGTTTGGAGGGCTTGAAGCAGCTGGCATTTGTGATGTAGACTACTAGAGAGGAGGGAGCTTTGCACAAAATGACTTCTTGAAATCTACATACAGGTCTTCTGTCTTCATCTGAATACCAACATGAGCCTGCAGAAAGTAACACGCTATAGGGCTAAACACAGAACAACTACCAGGGAAAGAACAACTATCAAGGATAACAGAGTGTAAGAGAAAAATTTTTAAAAAGAGAGAAAATCAATGACACTAAAACTGGTTCTTTTTAAGGTTTAACGAAATTGATAACATCTGGATAGACTGAATAAGAGAAAAAGATGTAACAAATTGCTAATATCAGAAGAAAAAGAGAACACTTTACTAAAAAAGCCTACAGACATTATTAAAAGAGGAATATTATAAACAGCTTCATGACAATAAATTTGAAAAGTTATATGGAATGGGAAAATGTCATGAAAGAGACAAATCACCAAAACTGGCACAAGAATTAGAAAAGCCATCTCTCGGGGCGCCTGGTTGGCTCAGTCGGTTAAGCGTCCGACTTCGGCTCAGGTCACCATCTCGCAGTATGTGGGTTCGAGCCCCACGTCGGGCTCTGTGCTGACTGTTCAGAGCCTGGAGCCTGTTTCAGATTCTGTGTCTCCCTCTCTCTCTGACCCTCCCCTGTTCATGCTCTGTCTCTCTCTGTCTCAAAAATAAATAAATGTTAAAAAAAAAAAAAGAAAAAAAAAAAGAAAAGCCATCTCTCTCTCTCTCTCTTTTTTTTTCTTTTTTACATTTACTTATCTTTAAGAGACAGAGTGAGACAGTGCACGAGTGGGGGGAGGGGCAGAGAGAGAAAGAGACACAGAATCTAAAGCAGGCTCCAGGCTCTGAGCTGTCAGCCGAGTCCGACATGGGGCTGGAACCCACAAGCTGTGAGATCATTACCTGAACTGAAGTCGGGGGCTCAACTGACTGAGCCACCCAGGTGCCCCCATGTCTTTTTTAAAAAATTTTTTTTAATGTTTATTTATTTTTGAGAGGCAGAGCGTGAGGGGGGGGGCGGGAGGGGGGGAGGGGGGGAGGAGCAGAGAGAGAGAGATGAAATCTGAAGCAGGCTCTAGGCTTTGAGCTGTCAGCACAAAGCCTGACAGGGGCCTCGAACTCACAAACTGTGACATCATGACCTGAGCCAAAGTTGGACGCTTAATCCACTGAGCCATCCAGTCACCCCAAGAAAAGCCATCTCTAAAAACTTCCCCACAAAGACAACGTCAGGACTAGATGATATCACTGGTAAATTTTACCAAATATTTATGGGGGGAATAATACAAAGTACACATACTCTTTCAGAAAATAGAGGTAGGGGGGACACTTTCCAACTAATATGGGGACCAGAATTTCTCTGATAACAAAACTAGTCAAAGATACTATAAGAAATCTACAGGTCAATACCCTTGATGAATATAGGTCCTCAATCCTTAACAAATTATTTGCAAGTCAGATACAGCAATATATAAAAAAGGTAATGCATCATAACCAAATGTGGCTTATCCTAGCAATGTAAAGTTGGTTTAACATTCAAAAATAGATTAATGTAATTCAGGACATTAACATAACAAAAGGGAAGAATCAGATAATTTCTGTAATAAATGGATTTTATAAAATATGATCCTCATTTGTTATTAAAATTGTAGGCAAAGTAGAAATAAAAGGACATTTTCTAACTTCATAAAGGTCATCAGGAAAAAACCTATAGCTACCATCACACATAGTAGTGAAAGACTGAAAACTTTCGTCTACATATAAAGAGTATGTATACCTACTATTATGGTAGATGAATTCTTAGCAAGTACAAGCAGGTGAGAAAAAGAAATACAAGGCCTACATATTGCAAAGGAAGAAATAAAACTCTCATGTACAGTTAATAAGATTATGTATGTAGAAAATCCTAAGTGATCTATAAAAATCCTGCTAGCACTAAAAAATGAACTTGCCAAGTTGGTAGGACAAAAATCTATACATAAAAAAATCAATTGTATTTGGATAATCTAGCAGTGAGCAATTATAAAATTAAATATTAAAAAACAATACTATTTACAGGAGCATCTATAAATAGCAAATACTTGAGGATAAATTTAACAAAATGGAGCAAGATCTTACATCAAAAAATACAAAATGTTGCTGATATACAAAAAGTCCTAATGAAATGGAGAGATGGGCCACTTTTATGGATTAGAAGATTTCATAGTTTTAAAATGTCAATTTTCTCCCAGTTGATTTCTGGATTCAATAAAATTTCAGTCAAAATCCTAACATACTTTTTTTTGTAGACATTGACAAACATATGCTAAATTTCTTTATCTTTTTTAAAAGAAGATGTAAATGACCTAGAATAGGCAAAACAAATTTGAAAAAGAACAAAATTAGGGGATTTGCTCCACTTGATTTCAAGATTTTGTTATTTTTTAATCTTTATTCTTGAGAGAGAGTGAGAGAGAGAGAGAGAGAGAGCACTGGCAGGGGAGAGGCTGAGAAAGAGGGAGACATAGAATCCCAAGCAGGCTCCAGGCTCCGAGCTGTCATTACAGAGCCCAATGAGGGGCTCAAACTCACGAACCATGAGATCATGACCTGAGCCAAAGTCAGACGCTTAACGGACTGAGCCACCCAGGTATCCCTCAAGACTTTAAAGCTATAGTGATTTTCTCTTAAAATAGCCTCCTACAAATCCTTCCTTCTCTGTATGTGCTTACCCCTCTTTCCATCAAGTGGTGTTTATTTTCCCTCTCCTCGAATGTAGGCTGGCCTGTTTTGTGACTTGCTTTGACCAAGAGACTACACCAGAAGTCACACTGTGTCATATGGACCCAGCCCTTGTGAGGCTTACAAACTGCCATTTTTATTTTCTTGGAACCCTGAGGTATCATGTCAATAGGTCTGACTAATCGGCTAGAGGTAAAGGCCATACATATAAGGAGCAGCTCTAATAATAGATGTGAGATTTACAGAGAGAGATAGAGGGAGAGAGAAAGGCCCAAGTGGACTTCAGCCATGTTAGCCATGCCAGACAAGGCTCTGCACATCTGAGTAGAACCATCTTGTATCCTTCAGACCTAACTGATCTCCATGAATCAACATCATGTACAGGAGAAATGAGCACCTCCTGGCCAACTCCTGCCCAAAGTACAGAACCATGAGCAATAACCAGTTGTTATTACTTATGTGTACAAAGTTTGGGGGTAGTCTGTTATACAAGTGTAGAAACTGGAAACACTGAATCACTGAGCAAATGAATGACACTCTCCTTTTCCTCCTAGGATGCTAGCAACATTACCGTATTGTGCTAACATTGAAATACTCTATGCAATTCTCTTCTATAGCTTTTCTAGTTAACAGGTAGCTTCCATAATTACTCTTTAGAAGTTAAAAGTTAAGGACATTTTTATGCAGCATAATATCAACAGGTAATTAAAAGATTGTTCAGGTTAAATTTCTGATTGTAAAACGGTGTTTACTGGAATCACAATATTAAAAAAAAATCATTATCCCACAAAATCAGTGTTCATCTTTTGTCACATTTTCATCAGTCTGTTTACGCATTAGTGCATTTTGTACAAAAAATACTTTTTATAAGTGAGATAATATTTTACATAAAGATTGCACAATATTTCACTGTCAGCTCAGCTATTAAGAACCTGATCTGGAGATAATTGCTCACAGAGCATACCTTTTCTTACAGGTATCCTAAAATTTATAAAATACCCTTCCATTCTTTCTTATTAGTGAGAATCTTGTTATAAGAACCAAAAGCATAAATGCCTATAGCAAAATAATTTTTAGTAAATATACTTTTCTATAATGTCATCTGTGTTTTTTGGCCATATATAAGAAAAAGCCATTGAAATTTATCAATGTCACATGAAGTTTATGGTAAAAGGTTTTATTTATCCCATTGTATGATATTTTATTATGAGAATCCCACTGACAAATTTCTTTTAATTTTGAAGCTAAAAAATTACATTTCTTCTAGATAAACCATTGTGTATATCCTGTGAATAGACTTGAATTTGCAACTATTATTTAGTGTTGTTTTTCAAAGTATAGAATAAGACATTGGGCACCCCTGCCAAAAGTATATCTGTATTCTTGAAATTTGTTCTTTGATTCTGGTTTTGAATTCATTTATTTGTCTCCACATTTAATTTTTATCTCTCAGAGATAATTTATGAATGTCTATAAACTGTAATACTTCTGTAAACAGGTAGGATTTTAATCAATTAATTGATCCTGTCTTATTTTTCCATTTATCATTTCCACTTATTATTTTATAATTAGCATTTTTCTAAAATTTTCATAATTGTATAACATTTTGTTATATTAATGCAGTATTATTTAATTGACCATAGTCTACTTCTGGAGATAATAGATTGGTGTTCATTTTTTACTATTATAAAAATTGTAATAAGAAACTTTATACGTGTTTTTGTCCACAGATCTGATTTTTTTCTAAGACTAGAAAATCTTGCTAAAACGGTCTTGAAATATATCATCAAATTTCTTTAGAAAGACTACAACAATTTGCTCTCTCGCCATCAGAGTGCCTACCTTAACATACCTTGCCAGTACTGAGTATTATCAATGTTCAAGATTTTGTTAATGTGATTAGTGGGAGGACATTAAATGATTTAATGTGCATTTCTTGGATTATTAACAAAAGCCCATATTTCCAATAATGCTTCCTTTGTCTCATATCATGTATTCAAGTGTCTTCTTGTCTACCTGTTCTGTAGATCTGGCTCTATCCATGTGCTAATTCTATGATTTCAAAGAAATAATAGTATGCAATTGTCAGTTTTCAAATAATATGACTGTTCTTATCCACAAAGTCTAATACTGAGAACCTCCCCTGAGGAAATTATCAAAATATAGAAAATACTAATGTGAATGTATACCCCCTACAACACTATTTATAATATAAATATAAGTGATATAAGTAATAAAAGTGATCGTATAAATATCCAAATTGTTGAAATAATTATGAATAATATACATGTAGAATGAAATATTAGATGTGAAAAATTATGCTTATAGAGGTTGCCAATCATCAAACATTAAGTTAAACTATACTAGAATGTTGGGGATATTTCAAATATTAATATGAAAAATATCAGCTATACTATACTACATTAATAATATTAGGAGAAAAAATATTATTTTCTACTAAATTAAAAAAAGTGAAGAGAAGGAGGTAATTTATAAAATATTATCGTAAGTGTTTAATTCTTAGTGGAGTTATGGATGCTTTATATTTTCTTTTCTGGAACTTCCATTATTTCCTGAATTTCATCATGCTATATGTTTCTTGTTTCGTTATAAATCTATTCTAGATTAAGGTGGAGCTATATATTTAAAAATATGATGCTTTCATTATTATTAAAAACAGTTATTGTAACTACATTGCCAATATCCCGATCTCTGCTTATTAATACTTTTAATATCTCTTAGCTGAAAGAATTAGGAAGACACTGAACAGGAAACACTCCTATTTTAAAAATTCACTTTTCTGATGCAAAAGCTTAATAGAGTGTTAATTTAGTTCCAAAGGAAAAGAATAAATAATGTTTTAAGGGGGACAAAAAGTATGGAAGAGAAAGACATCTAAAGTGTCAAATTTTTGACTCTGTAAATTAATAAAAACAATCGACCCTTGTGTGGCTATAAAATCCATATTCTAAACTATTACAACATCCATTAAGGTTATATCCTCTCAGCTCACTGCATCTCTTCTGTTCGGTTTGGATTTCTCAGTGAAGGATGATTAGGAAAATCTTGAAAGCTACCTGTCAAATGATGGCTTCTCTCCACAGTCAAAGGCATCCTGGAGCTCCTTAACAAGGTTAGCCTGGCCTGGCAGTCGGAACAGACCCTCTTCCTTCAGCCCCCTTTGTCGGATAAAGTCCACACACTGCTCCACCAACATTGGAGCCAGACGGTTCCCATATCTCTTCTCATAACGGACAGTGTCTTCAAGTTTCTGTCCAAAAATGCCTGGAGGAATAAAGGATTACAATGAATGTGAAGAATCATTTCATTTTGTTACCTGAAAACAAAAAAACAAAACACAAAACACACACACAAAAAAAAAAACCCCAAAAAACAAAAAACCCTCAATGTTAAGGAAAAACAAAGATTGAAATGCTGGCAAGCATGTAACAATTGGTACTTCACATTTTTACAGAATCAAATCCATTATATACAATTCTCCAAATGGAAAGGATTTGTCATATGCTGTTCTTTCCCCCTATATTCCATATTTAACCCCCAAACCAAATAGAAATATAAAGTTGGAGATATCCCCTTGGATGTAAGAAACACTGCAATAAATATAACTTTAGTTTTGGGTTTTCTTTTCTTTTTCTTCTATTTTGGAAAAGGAATTGTATTGAAAAGGAGAAATATTCTGCAGAGAATAGTCAAATTCTACTGTTGTTACAGTTGTAACTTTACATCCAATTTTCATTTAATTTAAATATTATTCATTTCTTTTTTCACCTTTTGTTTTCAATCAAGTGATGATGCCACGATTATAATCAAGATGATAAAACCAGGAAAAAATGCCCAGAATTTTCATCCACATAAAATATTTCAGGCATTGTTTGCCTTTTAAAACCTTAAACTGTTAATTTATTTGAAAGGGAAAAATCTAAACTATGAAGCAGTGCATACCAGAAGTGAGGAGGTGGGATCATGGTGGTTTACCCTAACAGATAGGAAGGAATATTTCATCACACATTGTCTAGAACTGCCAACACATGGTGGTAATAAAAAGCAGGCCAATTTTGATCAATTTTATTACTGATTTTAAAATAACCACAAGGGATGAATTCTTTGCTGCATGCATTTGGAGCTGAACATCCATGATTTACCCTTGCTACCCCACTGATTAAGAAACAATTCCTCTAGCTATTTGTAGTTGGTGTGATCACTTCAGGATTAAGTCATGGAGTTGGAGCGCTGTTCGTGCAGGCCCTCAGGGCCCACAGTCCCAATGGAGTCACTGTTGTGTGTTCCAAGGCATCTGGAAGTGGTGTTCCTACTGATGATGAACAGGTGACTGGGCTGGAAATGGGAGACCATGATGGTTGCATGGAGGGGACTGGACCCATAAAATATACTAGCCCCAAAGACCATGTTGGGCACCAAGGAAGACCCTAATATTGTTCCTTCTGTCACCAATAAGCAAATAGTGGGCTGTATGTGCGAAGAGGACAACAGTGCTATCATCTGGGTCAAGCTGCACAAAGGTGAGACCCAGTGATGCCCTAGCTGTGGACTCCATTATAAGCTGGTGTTCTACCAGTTAGCCTACTGAGCCTTTCTTTACACTAATTTACTCAAAATGTGCTGTAAACTTTTCTTCTTTCCAAAAAAGAATGACATTGTATTGGTTCTTCTCAAAAGAGAAGGGAGGGAAAGAGAAAGAGAAAGAGAAAGAGAAAGAGAAAGAGAAAGAGAAAGAGAAAGAAAGAGAAAGAGAAAGAGAAAAAGAAAAAGAAAGAGAAAGAAAAACAATGCCTCTAAAATATATTAATATAAGGTGGTAGCTTGGCAAAAATGATCAACCTATGAAAAAAAAATGTAGGAAAAGCCAAAGCAAATGTCACTCCAATGTTCCCAGATGGGATGAATATCACTAAATAGTTTTAATGGTCTAATGATTTCATAAAAGGGAAAGAAAAATTAGTGTTGCATGTTGAAATGATGTGAGACTCCAGAATACTTGGAGAATTATTTTGAAAACATTAGGTTAAGAATTTGACAATAGAACACATGTTTTACCTCCCTATCTGTAAAATAATTTATGTATGGATTCAGCAGTGCAAAACCATCACATGCCAAGCAATAAACACTGCTACCGAAGAGAATACTTTCAGCCCTGCTAGAAACAATAACACAACAACAAACCAAACTATTCAACACCTGATATCAGATCTAGCATTAATGGAATTAATTTCCTTTTAGGAAGAAAGGTTGACTGAACTAATATTAAAATTCAAATACATTGAAAGCAAAATTAGAAAATGGCATCTTCTAAGGGCAGGAAAATTAATGTAGGTAACGGTTCTATCTAGTCGACTGCGGGCTTTCGAACAAGCAGCTTCTCAATGCTGTGTCAAACATTGTTTGATAACTCAACAGACATTCATACCCCCATTTTCTCTTGTCATTTCCATTTTAGGGGATGGAAAATTAAATACCTCTCCCACTTTTTAAGAAGGCTTCTAGAGTCTCTAGGAAGGCTTTGTTGTTTTTTTGTTGTTGTTGTTGTTGCTGCTGTTGTTTGATGAAAGAGGAAGACAGCTGGAATTGCCAATCACTCCTTTTTCCTATCATGAACTTGGACATGCTCTTTACTAATCTAAGAGTCATCTTTTGATCATTAGATAATCATTCATGAGGGAAAGGTTGAAAGATTCAGAGACAAGAGGGATGAAATCATTGAACCACTGACCCAATAACAGAAGCATCTTCTTTATGATTTTTTTAATGTGAGAAAAAATGCATGTTTAATCACTGTTAGCTGAGTTTTCTGTTACTTACATCATTGTGAATTCTAGCTCATGAAGTGATAATAATGATTTTGAAGGTATTTTAGCATTTTAATAACAAAGTTTGAAGACTGGCTATGAGATTGGTTATGAACGGACAATACTGACTCTTTTTCTGTGGAGTTCTTTGATGCTTATTTGGCTGGGAAGTTTGGATTTTATTCTGCCAAAATTCAGAAAATAGCCTTTTAAAGGCACTAAAAGTTCAGTTTTAAAAATAACAATGTTGACATCTGGAAATACATCTTATGCATCTGTAGTTTTTCACTCATTGTTTTAAATTGATAAATATATTATCTAAAGTTTCTCTCTAAATCCAGCAGAAAATCTACTAAAGATGTTACAATTCAACATCTATGTGTGCTACAAATGAGAACCAAACTTCCAATATTTTGTTTCATACAGTAATAAAAAACAGTCAACACTCTCTTCTTAAAATTTTCAGGATTTATTTTTTCCCTAACAATTTAGGAACGAGATAAAGCAGTAAGCTTTGCTTTATAGCTATTCTCTCTCTTTCCCTTCCTTCCTTCCTTCCTTCCTTCCTTCCTTCCTTCCTTCCTTCCTTCCTTTTTCTTTCTTTCTTTCTTTGTTTCCTTCCTTCTTTCCTTCCTTCCTTCCTCCTTTCTGTTCCTTTTCTTCCTTCCTTCCTTCCTTTTCCCTTCCTTCCTTCCTTCCTTCCTTCCTTCCTTCCTTCCTTTTTCCTTCCTTCCTTCCTTCCTTCCTTCCTTCCTTCCTTCCTTCCTTCCTTTCTTCCTTCCTTTCCTTCTGTTCTTTTTTTCTTTCTCCCTCCCTTTCCCTCTCTCTTTCTCTCTCTTTTTTTTTTATACATACAGCCTTGCAGTTGTGGTAAGCATATACTTAAGAAGTATAGCAAGAAACTTAATGCCAAAAGCCCTAACATCTTTCCATTTATTTAGTACTTATTATATACTAAGTTTTGACATATATTCTCTTATTTTAATAATAAATATGTAAGGTAACTATTTTATATATGAGGAAATTGGGGATTAAACAAATAGCCCAAGGTTAGTTACACAACACCAAGTGTCAGAATGAAAGTCCATATTCAGATTTATTCAGCCTTAAACCTTCGCTCATTCCCGAATACTAGTCTTCTTCCTCTTTATTTAATCACAATTATCATATGTCTTCATTTTCTAGTAATTTAAAATATTAGTAAATTCTAAAAATGAATAAAATAGAGTACCTTTTCTGTGCCATAGAGAGTTCTAACAGCTAAGATGTACTTATGTATTCCAGGCATGGATACAAGTGGTTTACCAGTATTTCTCTCATTTAAAAAGCTCACAGCACTCTGAGGTGGGCAACACTATTTTACCAAGGAAAGGACTGAAGCACAGAAAGGTTAAGTAATTTGCTGAATGTTACATAGCTAGTAAAAAATTATGGAACCAAGATTTCTTCAAGGCTGTTGGATTTCAGAGCCATTCTGTATCTATTACACAATACTGCACTGTGTGTATAATAGCTGAAAAATGAGTTATTGAGGAAAAATCTTGCTATTTACCAGCTTTCTGACCTAAATTTCTGTCATCACACGAGGAGGAGTGATTTCTGCTGAGAAAAATGCAAATTTTGAAGAAGGTCAGGAAAAAAAAAATGGAGGGGAAAACTCTGAACATCTTGTGCGTTCTGTCCAAGGAAATTATTTCCTCTATGTAGAGATCTAAGACTATTTAGCAATATAATATGCAAAAGAGTTAAAGCATATAGATGATAGATACATATACTCAGAGATTTCTGTGAAAAAACAATCGTTTACTGCTGTAAATCTGGTGTTGCAAAGAATTAGGAAATGGTTATAATAGACATATGCTTCCCATTTTGTGGCATTGAAAATAGAATGTCCCAAACATCTGTCTTACAATGGTAGATGTAAATCAATGTTGTCTATGAGCATGTTGTTTGTGTGGAAAGTTAGAGAACATTTTTTAAGCTGTTTTGTTTAAGACTTTTATTGAAGAAACAGCGAAACTTCAAATTTTAAGATTAACAAGACAGCACAAAGGTCACAAGACTATCTCCAACTAGCAG
Source organism: Neofelis nebulosa (assembly GCF_028018385.1). Classification (NCBI taxonomy): domain Eukaryota; kingdom Metazoa; phylum Chordata; class Mammalia; order Carnivora; family Felidae; genus Neofelis; species Neofelis nebulosa. The sequence goes on from NC_080784.1 coordinate 136,344,378, forward strand.
CACGGGGAAAAGGACACATTGACTAGTAGATGATTAACAGGAATATACCTTGTTTTTTGAGTCATGCAAACAGTTCTAGCTATGTTCATTTAAATTCCTAAGAAGGTTTTGCAGTGTCTGACAAAACCATCCCTGGAATTTCTGGGTGATAAAGGTACATCATGTGTACTTCTCTTGGAAATCCATTGATGGTGTCATGAAGCATCACCAAGGAGGTGACTTTTCACTGGACTGAAAAAGTAAATTACACAGGTGATTTTATTACACCTGTGAGAAGCTGTTCCAACTGGAGAGAGAAAGAGAGAGAGGAGAGGGAGAGAAAGAGAGAGAGAGAGAGAGAGAGATATCTAAATCTCCTTCAGGATGTGTGAGGTTCCTCCTTTATGTGTGATATATATATACTCTTTATCTAGAGGCAGCTTGTGAAGTTACTGAGTGTGATAAGGTAAATATATTCAAATTCCACTCATCTTAAAAATGAATAAGCAAACACAAGGCCAAACCTTCTTGGACCTTCTGTACCTTGCAATAATTTATTATTTTTGCTCCTTGATTCTCAGTTAAGTTGTAACTCTGGCTCCATTTCGTCACTTTCTATCTTTTTGCCAACCTATTGCAATTTGGACTCTGACATTGCCATTCTACTAAAAGAGCTTTTTATATAGTCACCAACAACTTTCTAGTTGCCAAAGTACTGAAAGCCAGATTTATTTTTTATATTACTTTATGCCTCACTTCTTTTAAAATGGTCAATGCCACTCTTCTCTTATTCTTCTCATGTGTTACATAACTCTTGCCTTCCAGAATACTCTTATCAATCTCCTTCTTGACTATGCTACTTGCTACACACTTATCATAAATCTATTTGTCCTCTGGGTTCTGTCCTCAGCCCTATTTTTCTCTATTTGACACAACTTCTTTGCTTGACATTTAATCTCACTGTCTATCAATTATTCCCAGATTTGTATCTCAATTTGGGCTGCTCTTGTGACCCTTAGCATTGGATTTTTAAGTGCCCATGAGATACCTCAACATGGGTATCTCAAAACATCCCCAAACTCAGAATTTCTTAAACAAAGTCACCTTTTCCTGAAAACCTGCTCTATTTCCTATAATCCTGATTTTGGTTATCAGTTCCAGTTATCCCCCAAACATTTGAAGTTCCATCTGAGAGTCAACCTAGATTCCTCCTTCCTTCCTGATCCCAATTGAATCACCACATGGGTCCCTTCCAAACTCACTGCCACTACTTTAGGCCAGATCTTTAATATTTCTTTTTTTTTTTTTTCAATATATGAAATTTATTGTCAAATTGGTTTCCATACAACACCCAGTGCTCATCCCAAAAGGTGCCCTCCTCAATACCCATCACCTACCCTCCTCTCCCTCCCACCCCCCATCACCCCTCAGTTTGTTCTCAGTTTTTAAGAGTCTTATGCTTTGGCTCTCTTCCTCTCTAAACTCTTTTTTTTTCCTTCCCCTCCCTCACAGACTTCTGTTAAGTTTCTTAGGATCCACATAAGAATGAAAACATATGGTATCTTTCTCTGTATGACTTATTTCACTTGGCATAACACTCTCCAGTTCCATCCACGTTGCTACAAAGGGCCATATTTCATTCTTTCTCATTGCCACGTAGTACTCCATTGTGTATATAAACCACAATTTCTTTATCCATTCATCAGTTGATGGACATTTAGGCTCTTTCCACAATTTGGCTATTGTTGAGAGTGCTGCTATAAACATTGGGGTACAAGTGCCCCTATGCATCAGTACTCCTGTATCCCTTGGGTAAATTCCTAGTAATATTTCTTAATTGAGTTCGAAGAGCAGTGTACTCATTTCAGGCAAGTGCTGCCATGATGATCTTCATAACATTTAAATTGGATCATGACATTTCTTTGCTTTATGTCTTCCCTTGGTGCCCATTGGCCAACCAAACTCTTTTCCATGAAATACCAAGTCGCCACAATCTGAACTCTGCTTCTTTATCCACCATTCAATCAACAAATGTTTAGGTAGCACCCACTGTGTGACAGACACCGGCCATATCCACATTCATTTCTACTGCTTGCTCACGAACAGCATGCTGGACTATTAGCTGTTTCCTAAATGCAATATAACTTATCATATCTTCAGGCATCCTTACGGAAGGTAGATTTTGCCATCATGAGTCAGCCTAGGGAAACTTACTCTGTAAACCTTTCTTTTTTCCCTTCCTTCTCCACTCTGAGTACAAAAAGACTCAATATTCTACCAAACATTCACTGGTTATTATAGATTTGGACCTCCTTGGATTACAAGTTTTCTATCCATGTAAGATTTTTTGATTACTTAGAAGGTATTGGCAACAGACTGAGGTAAACTTTGGCTGTCTTTGTTTCTCAGTTCTGGACTAAATTGAATGACTTTTATTTTGATTTGTCTATATATCATGGTTGAATGTTCACTTTTAAATGAAAATTGTTATAAACCTGCTGACACCAAGACTTATTCTGCAGCAGGATTGCAGTAAGCAGAAGGATAAGTAAAAGCAAATTCTCTATATGGCTTAATTATCTCTAGGAAGAAAAGGGTGGAAATCGGAAAAAATCACTGACAGCAGGGCATTTGAGTAATAACTGAAAAGTTGTTTAACTTCTGGCTTTTCATCAGCACACCACAGCTTTTTTGTTTTGTTTTGTTTTCAGGATTTTATAGATATCAGTGCCACAGCCTGAGAATTACTGATGAATGTCATTTTACATTGGAATTATTCACTCATTTCCATCACTGAGCAAGTGTTTTGTTTTAATGCACACATTAATTTCACAGACATTTATGGAGCCCTCCATTCTTACCCACTTTGGTATTAAGTTCCAGGGACATAAACAAGAGAGTTGTCTGTGTGTCTTAGTGCAGTCAGGCTGCTGTTACAGAACAGTCAGTAGCTTATACACTGTCTGAGTAGTTTTTACACAACCGAAATTTATTTCTCACAGTTCTGGAGGCTGGAAGTCTGAGATCAGACCAGTACAGTTGGGTTCTGGGGACAGCCCTCTTCTGGGTTGCAAACTATCCATTTCTGGTTGCATTCTCAAGTGACAGCATAGGAAGGAGCAAAAGAGCTCTCTGGAGCCCTTTTACCAAGCAAGGCACTGATCCTATTCATAAGAGTGCCACTCTCACGACCAAATCACTTCCTAATACCATTTGGTTTTCAACACAGGAATTTAGAGGGGACACACAACTCTGCCTACTCAACTCCAGAATCACTTGGTACATGCTGCATAAAATTTTGATATTATGAATTAATGAGCTAAGTCATTTATACACAATCAAAATAAAAGACATCCAATTTAGTCCAGAACTAGGAAACAAAGAGCCAAAGTTTACTTCGGTCTGTCGCCAACACTTTCTAAGTAACCAAAAAATCTTATATGGATAGTAAACTTGTAATCCAAGGAGGTCTGAGTCTATAATAACCAGCGAATGTTTGGTACAATTTTTTTTAAATTTTTTTAACGTTTATTCATTTTTGAGAGACAGACAGAGACAGAGTGTTAGCAGGGGAGGGACAGAGAGATAGGAAGACACAGAATCCAAAGCAGGTTCCAGGCTCTGAGCTGTCAGCATAGAGCCTGATGTGGGGCTCGAACTCACAAATCCTGAGATCATGACCTAAGCTGAAGTCGAACGATTAACCAACTGAGCCACCCAGGTGTCCCATAGAATCATGACTCTTTTTGTAGTCAGAGTGGAGAAGGAAGGGGAAAAAGAAAGACTTAGAAAACCTAAGAAGTGTAATAATGTCAGCATAGTGGCCCAGTGGCCTAGATCTCACACCAGTAGACCAAGACATGCAATTTACATGTATTTTCTTATTTGACCACTCACACGTATTCTGCAAGGAGACTTCCCTTCTACAAACTGATTCAGAGATGCTAGGTGACCTGAGGACACACATCTAAAAAGTGGCAGGTCTAGGGATACAAACACAGGTCTGTACCATTCTAAAAGTCTTCCTTTTACACTATGTTACATTAATTCAATGTAGTCATTTTTTTTTCCCATAGGCATACTGACCACTCTCTTAGGATGATATGGAGAAAATGTCTCAATCTGATTTCTATCTTGATTATTAAATCTGATTTTATATAGTGCAGATGAATCACTGCCATTCCAGATAAGACCATGGTCAGTCTTTTGTTCATGAACTCCTTAGCCTTTATGTATGATTTGTTGTAGTGCTTTTCACAGAGTAATTATTTATGTTCCTTTATCTCCAAGGAGTATGTGAACTCATAGATTCAAGGCAACCTTTTTGCCTACTCAACTCCAGAATAACTTGGTACATGCTCCATAAAATTTTGATATTATGAATTAATGAGCTAACTCATACATAGCACCATTTAAAATTATACAGATTTAGATAGCAGCATTCTCTTGGACAAATCAATTTCCATAAATGAGATTACAATATATACAACATACAATAAACTTCAAAGAAAATGTTGGTTTTATTCATAACCATGACAAAGACAGCCTATTTTAATTCATTATTGCTTATGGACCTGTAGGAAAAGATACATAACAATACTGAACTTCACCAATTTGCAAGAAACCTTGAATCCTTAATTGAATAGGCCTATTGCCATTCTTTACTCTGGGAAGAAGTAAACAAATCTCTGTCTATGTCTACGTCTATGTGTAGCTCTATCTCCATCTATCTCTATCTCTATCATCTATTTATCATCTATCTTTTACCACTAATGTGTATAAAGCACTTTAAAAAAATATTCACTTATTTATTATTTTGAGAGAAAGAGAGCACAAGCAGGGGAGGGGCAGAGAGAGAGAATCCCAAGTAGGGTCCATGATATCAGCACAGAGCCTGAAGCAGGCTCAAACCCACGAACTGTGAGATCATGACCTGAGCTGAAATCAAGAGTTGGATGCTTAACTGACTGAGCCACCCAGGCACCCCTAAATGTGTATAAAGCACTTCAAGATGGCTAGGAAGATAAGGCAGTCAGGTGTCAGCATTTAAGAAATATACAGGTTACACAGAAGGCTTGGGTCAATAAAGAAGGCTTGATGAAGAAATAAGACCCAGCAATGTCTAGAAGGAAGTACAAAGTTTGAACAGACAGCAGAGAGAGAGAGTGTCATAGCATAATGAAAAAAAAAGGAAAGGCCTGGCACAAGATATATGTTTAGAAAGAAAGAGTGGGACAGTCTGGGGAATTGGGAGTTTATTCTCCTGGGAATAGATGGATGTGGTTATAAGGCCTTGATAATTACACGAAACAGTTAGGAGTTCCTCCTGGGAGCAATAGGGACGCATCAAAATGTTTGAGGGGTGCCTGGGTGCCTTAGTTGGTTAAGTGTCTGACTCTTGGTCTCGGCTCAGGTCATGAATTGGAATTTTCTCTCTGTCTTCTCCTGCTCTCTCTCTCTCTGAAAATAAATAAATAAACTTAAAAAAAATGTTTGAGTCATAGGACGATGTTTGAGAGTACTATTTCAGGAATACCAACTGGTCAATGCTTTACAAATAGCCTGTGTGTTGTAGGAATTTGTGAAGAACATTAGGTTGGAAACAAGTGAGGATGGATGCTGTCTTGAAGAGCCATTTCTTAGGTTGAAATAAGTTGTGCGCATGAAGCAATAAAGGCACAGAGAACTCAGGTGAAGGAAACATAAAAGGAGCTGGAAGTCTATGAAGAAGGAAGAAGCAACAGTTTCATGACTGGTTACGGTGTAGGGGAAAGCTCTAGATAATTAATGATAACTTATCTCTAAGACAGAGCAACTCAGGAAATCAAACACACAAACAAAAACAAGATATAGAGTTTCCTCCAGTGTGTCCCATGAGCATAACATCCTTAAACTAGCTAGCTGCCCTATTGTGACTAGAAATTAACACTAACATTCAGGAACCAAAGTAGTTGGTAATCAAAAGTTGCTTACGCTGCTTTGCATATCACACATTAGTCTTACAGAGGTAAAAAAAAAAAAAAAAATTACATACACAGTTTCAAAATCAACAGGATAAAAAAACATTGTAACCATTATCTCTCCAGAACATAAATCCAAAGCACTGCTATCCCCCCAGCATCCTGCCTAATAGATGTTTATCAGTTCCTACATTTTTAAAACCACTGGGAAAGCATTTTCAGTGATCTTTATTAGTACCCAGACAAAGAAATGGAGAGATGAAAAGGACAGTAAGGGACCAAAGGGGTCTGGAAGAGAAAGCAACCTTGAGAATTTAGTTACAGCCTGCCCAGCATGCAGGCTCCATTATCACCAGGCCTCTGGAAACTTTAACTCAACTCCACACTTCATTCAAGAGCATTTCTAAAGCTGCGAGTCTTCTCTGCTGTTGGCCTACCCCTGACAACGGTAAAAAAAATATGCTTTAAATGTGGATCAGGAAAAGCAGACACATCAGCATTCTTTGCTTCTGGGTGCTTTTCCATGAATCATGCACTCCCCCTTTTACTTTCATTGAAATAACTTAAGCTGATGCTCTCCAACAGGCTTGGTTGAGGAACGCAGAAACAGGTCCACTTCTCCAACTACTTGAGTGCCCAGGGGATTAAACAAAGCACAAAAGAACACTCTCTTCTTAAGGTAACATGGTTTAGGGACCCAGGATTGAAAGAGAAGTTCATTCTTTTCCATGCAGAACCTTAAACAAAGATGTAAACCCCTCCCTCCCCCCCTTCCCCCCCCCAGTGAGTCACGCCACTGCAGGCTGGAGTGATTAGTGCTGCACACACAGAAGCAGCTTCTCTCCCAGAGCCTCTCTGCATAATTGTCGTCCTGCAGCCAGGGAACAAGAGGCTGGTGTGCCACTGGCTCTGGCTAAAAGGGAAGGAAACTTAAAACGGCTTGATGCTTCCTGTTCCTCCCCTCCTTTATGGTTCTGACAGAAACCAGAATACGGTTTTGTAAATTAGAAATCTGTTAATCCTTGACTCACATGCTAAACATTCCTCAGGTTACTAAGACTTTGCATAGAAAAGGACAATAGTTTAAAATTAACCCACAGGAGACGACAGATAGATAGAACCCACTCCTGTGGGTGCCATTTGCCAGCCCATGGGGATTCTCTTTGCAGGCAATGCCTTCCCTTGTTGGGAAGAGGGCATGATCAGCAGTCTTAGTCAGGATCCTTGAAGACAGGCTATACTCCACTATTGGAGAGGAGGTGGAGAAAGGTCAAAAACATCTTGCCATGTGCTTCAAAGATATATTAATTGCCCCCAGAACATCTCATGTTACAAATGAGCAGCAATAGGCTGTAAAAGTAGACTTTCTCTGTGAGTTTGGATAAACTCAATTTAGTTGCTGAGAGCAGGAAGAGCTAGAAAACGAGAACATGTCCTTAAGCAATTACTCCCTAGCTTTTCTCAGTTTCTATTGTTATCAAATTCTCTGTCAATGATGCAGTCTTAACAGTAACGTTGAAATCTCTATAGATCTATAAAATATGAGACAAGTATCTCTCACTTAATTACCTTTGTGAATGAGAGAGGAATATAAATGAATACCTGAATTCCTTGCTAATAATGTATGATAATGATCATAGGCAGATCTCAAGTGCTCAAAGGGAAGGACTCAGAAAGAACAAGGTTTAATCTTAAAAGTTCCTGCTATATTTTGCTTTACACAAGCGTTTTTTTCTTACTTTGTTTTCTTCTCTCTTCTGTTGGTTACTAAGTAGAAAGGGTTAATAGGTAGCAGATCAAAGAAAAAAGGGAGAAAGAACTTTAGATGTTACTCATGTCTGCTCCTGATTAAATTATTAGCTTACTATATATGACTTTAAATTATAATTACCTATTTCAGTTTAAATAATCACCTCATTTAATTATTCCACTTTTAAAGCAAAAGGTCATTTAAAACTATTTTGATGCAGAAATGTTTTCTAAAAGCATTTTATTTTACCTATGAGTACTCTTTAACTCCCTCTGCACAAATCAATTCTGAAATTCTTAGCCTCTTTTATTGATCAGAAATTGTTAAATATTTTCCCACTTCTTGTACCTTATAGCTCCTATCTTTGGCCTCTCCCAATGCTGCCTTTTGATATATTTGGAAAGTCAAGGTGACTCCTATTTCTAATCAGTGTTAGTCAATATGGTTGAAAGGCTCCTGAAAAGGGGTCACTACAGATCATCTGATTATTAAAATTTTCTCAGCAGGGGAGGTGAGGCAAGCACAGGCAGCCAGAACCAAAGCAATGTGATGGGAGTAGAGAACAAGGGCCTGAGAGGGATCGATTTCAAGAAGTAACAACATGGCTGCTTGGTTTGGGGCTGAGAACAGCCCATGGTAGCCTTGGCCCCTCCTCTCAGAATGGCCAGGCGGGCTTGCTTGGTTTTCCATCAGTCAAGGTGATCCCTATAGGCCTATCATTCTTTAAGCCCCACCTATCTGGCCCATTCACCATCATAAACAGATCAATACGAACCTTGAAAAATAAATATAGACAAGCAGAGACACAGATAAATCACTCCTGTACAGTTCTAAGCTCTCGACAAGCAGAGACATACATAAATCACTCTTGTACAGTTCTAAGCTCTTGGTTTTCAAAGTCCCATTTTATCTGAACATAAACTGACCTTAAAGCACCACAGAATATTTGTATATTTTTTAAATGGACATTAACAGATCATCTACCTACCTTTCCGAAAACTAAAACACCGTTTGATTCTTCTGTATGTAGTTTTAGGAATGAACGGAGTTGACGCTAAGGCACCTGAGGGGCGTCCCCCAGTATTTCGGTCTTCAGGCATCATACAGGCCCGAAGTTCTGAATCAGTTCCAGGCTTCCTTTAAAACCTGCCTCTGTGTGATACCCCACGGCCACTCCTTCTCATGTTTATTTGTTAGGGCTGAAGTGCTGATTCCTAGAACTTGAAGGCTTTGATCATCCAGGTCCCAGATCAGGGATAAGTTACCACCTCTCATTTACTTCTCTTTTGGCAAAAACTTCCTTTTCTCTTGCCTAATCCAAGGAGCTTTAAGATTTGGGTGTTTTGTTTTAAGTTTCTGCAGACATTCCAAAATGTCACAGCAAAAAGAACGGTAGCCAGCCGCACCTTCCATTCAAACAGCAGGAATTGTTTTGTTTTGTTTTGTTTTGTTGTTTTTGGTTTTTGGTTTTTTTTGTTTTTTGGTTTTTTTTTATTATTAAGAACTGTCTTCTCAGCTGGAACTGAGGGGACTGAGATTCCTCTGGAAAGGTCAGCAAATAGTCGTGTGCAAGGGGAATAAAAGGAACAATGACAAAAAGGCCCCTGAGGAATACTTCAGGACGGTCCTTGCTGGCTCCTTTCATCTGAGCGAAAGGGGAAGCAAATAATGGCACCTTCTCCAGAAAGCATTTCAGTGCATGATAGGTTCTTTTCAAAGGACTCCCCTGTTCCTTTTACAGCACCCCTCATCCTTTGATGCTCTCTGCAGGCTTCTCCCTTTTCCCGTCTGTCTTCAAACTCCCAGGGCTCCCGAGGGAATCGCCACGTCAGGACAGTTGAGTGCCCATTCCAAGCAGCCTCCTTGGATCCGTGGTGGAGGCAGCTCTGCAGGGAGCCTCTCCTCCCCCTCCTCCTGCTCCGTCTCCCCTTTTCTGAATGAGGGCTGGGCGGGAGCTGGCACAGCCTCGGCTGCCTCCGTCACCGTGGCTGCGACCGCCTTCAGTGCCCGCCGGTCACATGCAGCAGGTGCAGTCACAGCAGTATGAGGGGAGGAGGGAGAATGCCACACAGCCTGTGAACCCCTTTCTTCTTCGTCTGACTTGGTATTGACTTCTCTGCCCTTGTCTGTGCAGCTCCTTGAGAGCTGGCTGCCTCAGCCCCTCCAGAAATAAAACAGCACCAAACCAACCCCAAGGGGGTGAACTTGCGCCCCCTCCTTCCTGCATTTATTCTCTTCCTATACAAGACTTTTTCAGAGATTTTCCGACTGAATCTATTTGTGAGTGCTGATTTAAATGTGCATATCACTAAAACATATGTGTCTGTACTGGTACGTACGTGTGTGTCTGAAATAGAAAAATATTCTCAATCTGGTAACAGAGAACTTGCAGGTACAATTATCATAAAACAAGTCAACTCAACTCATGTGTGTGTGTGTTTATACATATTTATACATACATATATTTCTCTGGTTATGGTTTGAAAACCAATCCTGTTTTCAACTTTCTCCTCTGCTCTTGGCATGCACCCTCTCCACCCCAGACTCCATGTCTACCCATACTCTCAATCCCACCCACCGAACAATTTACTCACTGAGTTAATCATTCATCCACCTGGCTGTTCCATGAGCAGATGTGGAATGCTAGTGCTTTAACCCCAACTGACCCCCAAAGGTCTCTGCGTGCCTTTCTAGCCATTTGACAGGAACACTACAAAACTGAGGATACTACAAAGGTACTCCCTTTAGAAAAATCATTACTCTGACCAGCATGCCCAGATTGGTTATGGTTTGTCACTGAAGGAATCATTAGTGGTTATTTCTTTCCTATGTTTCACACTTGTTTTTCCCTTCAGCGTCACTGCTACTAGAAAAATAAGGAAGCACACAGTGTAACTCAGTATAAACAAGACAGTGACAATGCCAGACTGGGAAACACCTCGCCAGCCGCAAACTTCACTGACCTGAGTACTGGCATGGAGCGAACACATGTAACCCCAGGACTCTGGAGCTGGAACGAATCGCAGTTAAAATGGTTTTGTCTAATTTTCTTATTTCACAAACAAGGAAACTGAAAGTCCGGGGTAAATACCCCTTATCCAAGATCACACAGCTGTCTATGTCAGAGGCAAGACCACATTGTTTCCTAATTAACCCCTGCTTGACTGCATGCCAGTTATTCATCATGTGGATTATTCACATTCAGTACTTTTACTGCATCGATGGGTCTCTGACTCAACTTTTTTTGTAAGGAGACAGAAATACAGGAGGAACCTAATTTTGTTAGTAGCTAAACTTAGGCAAACCACTCAGACCTAATGAACACTCAATGGATTCACACTCTTCCTAGATCCTGTGCTTGGTACTTCCATATATATTAACCCCAAAACAATGGAAAATAATTGTAAAACAGCAACAGCAACAACAACAACAAAACTGTAAAAAAAGTAAACAAACAAGCAAAACAAAACCCTTAAACTTTCCCAAAGCTAAATAAATATTTCGACATCCTAACTTTTGGATTTAACTTTTAGGCAGAAACCATATGCCTCTCAGCATTACCAATGGGGAAGCAACTGTTTACAATTGGTTTTAAGCCGATAACACAAAGCTGAAGTATCTAGATTCAATACTGAATTTTGTTATCAGGTTAGGTTGTTAAGTGAATGTTCACTCCATTTCCATTGGTTCCCTTCTCTTATCTGATTATCTGTTTTAGGTTTTCTTTATTAAATAAAAAGAAAAGACCTGTAGTTCCAAAGCCATGATTTTCACATAATAGTTTTTCATTTCTAAGAGACTGAAAGTTTGGCAATCTCCTTCGGTGTCTCCTATTTTTAATAAAATGTCTTATTATTGTAATGGTAAAAACGGAATATTTTACATATCTATGCAGCCTGAACAAAAATTAGCTTAGGTGTCTCATGAAAAACTTTAACTTTTTAAAACATATGTTGTGAAACGGCAGTATAGGTAATGCAATGCCCTTTTTAAAATAAACACATTAAAAATGTATCCAAAGGTGGTATACAGAAATTATAAATCAGAGTGATACGTCACCTTCCAAATGTCTTTACAGATACCATTTAATCAGTGACCATAGCAATATTTAAATGTTGGGAGGGAGATTAGAATCTATGAAGTCTTTGTTCAGGATTAACAGGCTTGGGTTCCATAATTTAGGGAGGAGAGATATATTTTCTTATGAAAAGCAATTACAGCAGTTGAGGATATTTTTAACAGCTTTTCTGAAATATAATTCACATATCATAGAATTTATCCATTTCAAGTGTACAATTCAATGATTTCCACCATATTCACAGATATATACAACCATCAACAGTTTTAGAATATTTTCATCACCTCAAAAAGAGATCCCACATCGTGGGCTATCACCCATCCCCTCCAACATTCCTATCCCAGCACTAAGTGACCATTAATCTCCTGTCTGTGTCTCGCTTTCCCTGTTCTGTATTTTCATATGAACAGAATCATATGCTATGTAGCCTTTTGTGATTGGCTTCTTCTACTTAGCATGATGTTTTCAAGGTTTATTCACATTGTAGCATGTAGTAGTACCTTATTCCTTTTTTAATGACTGCATAATAATCCCTGGTGTAGATATACTACACGGACATTTGGGTGTTCCCACTTTTTGGCTGTGTTCCCACTTTTTGGCAATAATGCTGCTATAAATATTCATGTACAAGCTTCTGTGTGGACATATGTTTTCATTTCTCTTGGGTATATATCTATCAAGGGGTGCTGGTCATATGATACTTCTGCATTTAATTGATTGAGGAACTGCCAGACTCTTTTCCAAAGCAGCTGTACCATTTTACAGTCCGATTAGCAACATAGGAGCCATTTGATTTCTTCACATCCTCATCGATACTTATTATTGGACTTTTTGACTCTAGCCATCTTAGTGGGCATTAAGTGTTATCTCATTGTGATTTTGATTTGCATTTCCCAGATGACTAATGACTGAGCATTTTTTCATGTGCTTTTTGGCCATTTGCATGTTTTCCTTGGAGAAATGTTTATTCAGATTCTTTGCTCATCTTTTAATGGAGTCAAACTGATTCCAATTTTTAATTTCTCTTTAATACTGAGTTGTAAGAGTTCATTATAAGTTCTGGATCCAAGTTCATTATTAGATATATCATCCGGAAATACCTACCTCCTCCCAATCTGTTGGTTACATTTTCACTTTCTTGGTGATATCAATTCAGGTATTTTTGAAGGACTTGAAAAAAACATATTTACTTTAATTATTACAATTTAATTTTTTTTTTGTTTTGTTTTCATGTACCAGTAAGTACCAGTGCAAGTTTTATTATCAGAAAGGCATGGGCTTGTGATTGTGGGTTTGTTAATCCCACAGTAGAGGTAATAGGTCACACTATTGCACAAGAAAGCAGGAGGAAGCCCACAAGCCAGAGGCCATGGGTTGTCTTCCTAGTTCTGTTATTCATAGTGTGGCTGACATTTGTCAAGTTACTCACCCTACCTGGGTCCCAATGACCTAATCCACAAAATGTGGCACTGAACTGAAACAGTGGTTTTAAAATATTCTTTATCAGTAAAAAACATATTTTCAATGAAATGTTAAGTGGACTCCTAATAGATAAGATAGATAAAAGAGTTTCCAGTTATATAAATGTGTTTGAAACTCAAATTTTTAATATTTCTTTAAAATTCAATCAAAGAGCAGGGAGGGGGTATGTTAATACAAACATTTGAAACCCTAGATTATAGGTGACAGTTGTGATCTTTTATCAATGTCAATATTTAGTTTGGTTCTATATTCTGTATTAACTTTTAAAAATTCTAACGTTCAGTTAAATCACAAAGGATTTATTGTAAAGTAAATGAGTACTTTAAAAGCTTGTCTTGCAATCTCATAACACTCTTCAGTTAAACAAAAAGGGTAGAAATTTTTTTATAGGAGCATTGTTTCTATGGTAAGTGTTCTATGCTAAAATATAGGTCTTTACAAGTAAATTTCAATCAAGCACTTATGAAATCCCTGAAGCTCATTCCATAAGATAAGGTACAGTAGTCCCTTGTTATCCATGGGAAACATGTTCCAAGACTCCCAGTGGATGGATGCCTGAACTTTACACATGCTATGTTATTTACTATAGATACATACTCATGATAAAGTTTGATTTAAAAATTGAGCACAGTGAGAGATTAAAAATAATAATTAACAATAAAATAGAATAATTATAACAATACTGTAATAAAGGTGGTTGCTTCTTCTCAAAATATCTTGTACTGTACTCACCCTTCTTGCGATGATGTGAGATGGTAAAATGCCTATGTGATAAGATGAAGTGGGGTGAATGACATATGTACCGTGACACACTATTAGGCTACTATTGACCTTCTGACAATAGGTCAGAAGGAGTATTATCTGCTTCTGGACAGTGGTAGGCCACGAATAACTAAAAACTATGGAAAGTGAAACTGCAGATGAGGGGGACTACTGTATATAAACCTATCAACTACTAGAGCATCCCTTCCAAGTTCATAAATTTGAAGACTTACATACAGCTCAGAGCTGTTGTCTAGTCCCACTGGGATAACTTCTGGGACTCCTGGGCTGGTGGGAACTCCTGTGGCCACTGATTTGATAAAGCTAATTGGATCTCATTCATTTCTCTTAAGAAAGGGACAGATGGACGAGGAAGAAAGGGAGAGAATAGCACACTTGATGGATATAATCCCTGAACAAAAATACCTCCTTCAGCAGACATTAAGGGAATCCCTTAACTCAGAAGCCCCAGAAATTTGATAGCAGGGGGGAAGAGAGCCGTTAGAAATGACAGTGACTGAGTACACCTCTCAATAATAATCATGAGCCACTAATGTTGTAGCCGGTGGGGGGGGGGGTCTCATCCCACAGGACTTTTCAAATGATTTACACAGTCATTTACTAGCCATTTTAGTATATGAATAGGGTGACCATATAAGTTGCCACCCAAACTAGGACATCAAGAAAATGAAAAACAGCCCTATCAATAATTATCTTGGGACAACAGTTGTAAACCAGACTGTTACCAGGCAAACTGGGATGAATAGTTGCCCTGGTTAGGAACCTCCTCCTTGCCCAACAGAAGACACTGTTAGAAAACAGACAATTTCCAGACATGTATCATTCACCTGGTAAAACCTAACTTTCCAGCTTTTTAAAGTACACCTTTGAAGTTATTCTAAGATGTAGAATGGGGAGTCAGCCTAAGAAGTATCTAATATATTAAGGGAAAAAAGAATCACTTCTGAATTCAGGGTGCTGCCAATACACAAAAGAGAATATAAAATAAATATTAGAATTATAATTGGTTTGCTAAATATGAATTTGATTTAATATAATTTACTTTAACTACATCCACATAAAATAATTAGGCTTTACATTTTGGGAGTGCATGTTGGCTATAGATAAATTTTTTTGAGTTCTTCTTGATTTGGTTTCCAGTACTGAATTTTTACTTTAAATAATTTTTCTGTTTACATTATATCTGCTTATCTATTTTATCTCTTTTATATTCCTTGATAGACAAAGATTATTTCTTTTACCCTTTCTTCCTCCTTTTAGTTCTATTTACAGCACC
This sequence comes from Neofelis nebulosa, assembly GCF_028018385.1. Classification (NCBI taxonomy): domain Eukaryota; kingdom Metazoa; phylum Chordata; class Mammalia; order Carnivora; family Felidae; genus Neofelis; species Neofelis nebulosa. The sequence goes on from NC_080784.1 coordinate 136,359,686, forward strand.
AGTTAGTTTATTCTTCACATGGCACATTCTCAAAACTATATTAACTAAGATTTTTAAAAACTTATCACATCCACAAACACTTGTCAGATCACAAAGCATTTTTTTTAATCTAGTAATCAGTGGATTATCATCTAGAGCATTGCTATTCTTCTTTGATATTGCTGTGCATCTTGGGGCTACGACCCCTTCCAAAGATCCTAGTCAAAAATGCTTTGCCCCATATCTGCAGGGTCTTAACTAATCTATATTATAGTATCATTCCCATAACTATTTATTGTTAGTGAAATGGAAAAATTAAAAAAAAAACCCATATCATCCCTTTTTATAATTCAAGATATTCATAGAAAAAGATCAGTTATTGATATTTGATCTAAATTTAACTTCTGGGAGTTACTTACATATATACCTTAACAATAATATGGTATAATTTACTATTTATTTTAACACTCATCCATTTGAAAATAGGAACTGATAATAACATCAACTGGGAGCAGAGAAAGGGTGAATAGGTTTGGCTGACCTTTCTGTTTTTCCATGATTCTGTATATACTCACCTCCACCAAAAGGTCCCCATATGACTCGACGGATGGACTTAACCCAGTCTTCCATATCATTCTGGGTGCTCGCCATAAGGAGGTAGCTCTCATGGTTTGCTGTCATCCGATCTCGATCGCCTCCTATAAGACAGTAACACATGAGTGTATGCTCGGCTGAAGTTTCTTCATCAGCAGCAGGAGTCCCTGAAATGTACACTGTGCCTACCCAATCAATTGGAAATATTTACCATGGCTTCAGTATGAAAAAAAAAATCTGCTTAAAAAGGAAAGGCTCTTATGTTTCCAGGAGAAAACTGGAGGACAAATGTCATTCCCCAAACAAAGCCTGCCTTTTTGTCCTAGCAACAGTCCATAGGTCTGCATTAACTTATAATCCAATCTATTCACACTGCACTGTTGAACAAGTAGAATTGGCAAAGCAAAATGAAAGATGGAGAAATAATCCACAGAGTCTGGATATTCATTGGAAGCAAGTGCTGAGCAGTCTAAGTACTTCTTAGTCCACACACAGTGAGGCCACCAGGACATCATGGGTAAGCAGGGGAGCTCTAGGAAAGGGAAAAGAACCACATGTAAAACTTTTGACCCAGAGGTCCTCCTGTATTCCTCCATCCTGGAAAATAAGGCTCTGCTCCCAGAACACACCTGCAGGGTGGGCAAACAAAGAAAAGAGAAGAACACACAAGCCTGCCCACAAATTAAACCCCTAGATGGCCCTCACGCCGAAGCATGAGCTTTGAAACCCCAGTGGTGCCTCCATGCAAAAGCTTGATGGTTTCTCTTATTTCACCCTCCAAAAGAACAACCCATATACTTAAAAAAATTTTTTTAATGTTTATTTATTCTTGAGACAGAGACAGAGTGTGAACAGGGGAGGGGTAGAGAGAGATGGAGACACAGAATATGAAGCAGGTTCCAGGCTCTGAGCTGTCAGCACAGAGCCCGACGCGGGGCTCGAACCCACGAACTGTGAGATCATGACCTGAGCTGAAGTCGGATGCTTAACCGACTGAGCCACCCAAGCGCCCCCATATACTTTTAAACCTTTATAGTCTGCAATATCAACTTTGAAGTGCCAGACATCTGATGCATGTGATTTAATTTCTTAGAGATGTTTTATAGCATTTACATTTCCCTGGTGACTCAATTTTCTCATTGACAAAACAGGCATCACCGTATATGACCCTGAAAGAGGTCTTGAGGCATGGTTTTTCTTACTTCCTATCTTGTGGTTAAAGACATGTATCAGCAACTATATTGCTTCATTTTCTTCGAAAATAATTAGTGTTGTTCATGGAAGGAATAATTAAGGAAATGGAACATTTAACTGAATTCTGAAAATATTTTAGTATTATACTAACTTCTAAGGCGCTCCAAATATCTATGAATATTTAACTATTCACTAAGTGAACACTAAGCGTTGTGCGTTTGCAGCCTTGGGTTGAATTGATTCATATGCAAGTGTTGTGTTTGATGGAAACCTTGATGTTTGGTTTCTAAGTGGATCTGAACACCTTCATGAGGAGCTTGCATGCTCCAATTCACAATAGGCTCACCATTCACTGTTCTTTCCCACCCAACCCAACTTGCACATAGCCGTGAAAGTTGTAGACATTGAATCTGCAACCTCTGAATTCTATACAGCTGTCCTAAGTTGATAAATACAGTTATTCTACCACTGATGTGAATGTCAGAACAGGCGAAAGGTCAGAGAAGTGAAATAACTTTAAGCTTATCAGACGAACAACTAAAATTGGTGATGTACATTTTAATACAACTGGATGGAAGTAGGAGGAGGGGCTGAGGAACCACAGCAAAGTGGTTTCTTAACATTTACAAAATTCCTGAAAAAATAAGACTAAACTTCTCACATTATAAAGAACACCTCACTGTTTGGGAAACAATAACCCTCTTACACCTGTAGGTCTATCCTCAGTCAGTCATCACTTTAAGTAACTTGTATCTGAAAAAGCGCCAGTTCAGGAGTCAGAAAACCTACCTGTAATTTTATATTAGCTGCTTAATTTCTGGGAAATTACATAACTTTTGCAAACTCAGTGTTTTTAACTATGATTTAGATATAAAAATACTGTTATAGTACATTTTTGTGAGAATTCAATGAAATAAAGTAAGAATATTAGCCCGGTGTTAGGCTAAAGGAGAAATGCTGCAAACACCAATTCAGTCTCATTTAATGGCTACTACACCTACAAATGCAAAAAGAACATATTACATTTAACTTCACCTCAGAGGGGCACCTGGGTGGCTCAGTCGGTTAAGCGACTGATTTCAGCTCGGCTCATAGTTTTGGAGCCCCCCCCCCCCCCCCCCACCAACCATCCCAACCATAGTTCGCTCTGTGCTGACGGCTGACAGCTCAGAGCTTGGAGCCTGCTTCAGATTCTGTCTCCCTCTCTCTCTCTGCCCCTCCCCCACTCGCACTCTGTCTCTGTCTCTCTCTCAAAAATAAATAAACTTAAAAAAAAAACAACTTTAATTTGACCCCAGAGATATTATGTGTAGCAGGTGCTTGGAAACAATTAGTCAAATATATATATATATATATATATATATATATATATATATATATATCATCATATATATATGATGTCATTATATATTATACATATAATTATCATTTTAAAGGCTATCTTTACTTGATACATAACAATGCACATTAAAATTATATACTGTACATATATGTAAATATGCCAACGTTAATATGCATGTGGCCGTATAACATAAAAGCAGCAGAAAAAACTAAATGACAAAAGAAAAATAGGCTTCATTTGACACAGTGCAGTACTAATAATTTATTTTGTGTTCTTACCCATTTATACCATAGTACTAGCCAAAAATTTACCATTGTGAAATGAAAATATTTTAATTATTGTCTTTGCCTAAGGGATGCTTAGTAATTCGGGCGGCAATATCCTGCTGTGTCACTCCCAGCCCAGGCAGAGACAGCCTAGTAATGAGTGAGTGACAGCCACTAGAGTGTGTTTCTGCCTGAAAGCAGGGAAGAAAGAGAATGATAAGCACAACTGGCCATTATCCCCTGACTTTTCATTTGATTCTCTATCTCTGCCAGTGGTGCTGTATGCGTGACCCTGAGTCTCATTTAGACTGCCAATCACAGATATGAAATCCCATCTGTGAATTTCACCCATGGATATGGACCTTGATTCCTCAGTGTATTAACAAGACAAGGGGAAAATATTTTTAAAATTTTATTTACCAGTCTTGGTGGAAATATAGACTCTTTGCTACGAATGCGATGAAAACAATTGGAGACATTTATACAAACATGAACTAGACACTCTACTGAAAAAATGTGATTTCCAACTAGAGATGCCATCAGTTCTAATTCAAAACCCATCAGTTCTAAGGGCGGGTACTGTACCTTGCAATTGAAGGGGCTCAAAAACAACTTAATGATATATCATTTGATAAATAAATAAACTCAATATTGACTTTCAACCATGTGAATCAAGTTTCACTCTCTTTGTGAATCCTTTATAGGGCTTCATGTTCCATTTAGCCATTTGTGGACCTAAAATTCTTTAAAAAGGTGAAATTTTAAAAAGCTGTCTTGAGAGCTAATTATCACTGGAGCGACAGGGTCATCGTTATCTTCAATCCCTATGTGTCTATGTGTATGTGTATGTGATATGATACCTATTAAAGCCAGTGTATGCCTTCCATTTTTAATTCTGCTTTATTAAAATTCCATTTTAATAAAATGCTTCCATTTTTAATTTAATTTAATTAATATTAAATTAATATTTAATTTAATACATATCTGTGCAGTTTTATTTTTAATTTTTAATACTACTTTAGATTTGCACATGTTTTTATAGGACATATGTTTCAGGAAATTGTTCACGCCTTTAGATATTAGCTTGGGAAGGTAATAATGCCTTGGTGCTAGTGTTATCACTTCAAGCATTTGTGATTTTAAGTTAACTGAGCAGGTCACATCATTCAATTTTACTTCTTTATATATAATTGAAAATACATGTGCATTTTGGGGGGTCTTCTGTATATTTGCATTTGATATAAATCTTTCTTCTCCAGAAATAAAATAGGTTTTCTGAAATAAAATAAATACTTGACATAATTAACTTTCGCAAAAATTAAAAGGTAGATTAAGAAAAGCTTAATGAATTTAATAGGCTAAGAAAGAGCTTAATTTAAAATTAAAAGGTAGGTTCAAGAAATCTACAATAAGGTAAATGTATAGTTAATTTAAAAAAGAGGTACAATTCCATTGACTATATGAAAAGTTTGATTCCTCTAATAATTATAAAATAATAACAATTTAAGAGATAATATATATGAATAATTTTGCATAGAATTTAAAAAAAAATTTATTTGTAAGTAATCTCTACACCTAATGTGAAGCTTAAACTTACAACCCTGAGATCAAGAGTCACATGCTCTATTGACTAGCCAGGCAGGCACCCCTGCATAGAATTTTTTTTTTTAATTTTAAGAGAAATATTGGAAATGATATGTCAAAATATATATGTTCATTGTTTATAGGAATATGGATAATGTTCTCTATGATGCAGCCACTAAAATAGGATTTTGATAGGAGTTTTTATTATATAAAAGGAAATAAACACATTTTTACATGTGATATTATCTCAATTTTCATATAGAAGGAAAGCTAGATAAATAAGATACTACATAGAAATACACAGTAATTTTGCCAATGGTTACCTCTGAATGATAGGATTGGGAATTTCTTTGCTCTTTTTTTGTCCCTTTCTGCATCTTCCAGATGCTCAACCATGTGTTGTTTCATGCATTAGTCCAGATATTCTATCAGATATTATTTTACATGAGAAAAAAACATTATTGAAAAGAGCAAATGATCAGAATGAAATGGTCATGAAAGTACTAATCCATAAAAAGCCAAGGTGAGCTGAAAGGTAATTGTCACTAATGTCACCCAGTAATGCTTAAGAGTGCTCACTTGAGTTCTCATTAATTTACCTATAACCTCATATTCCTCTTTTCCCAGATACTGGTCCTTGAGTACATCCCCAAAGGAAGATTTGGGACAGGTGGCCAGTGCTGCTCAGAGCACAGACCACTTAATGTCACTAGGATTTTCTCAGTGAAAACAAGACTACTACTATTATGTGCATTACCTTTCTTTAAAAAAAAGTTTTTTTAAACATTTATTCATTTTTGAGACACAGAGTGTGAATGGGGGAGGAGTAGAGAGAGAGAGGGACACACAGAATCCAAAGCAGGCTCCAGGCTCCAAGCTGTCAGCACAGAGACCAAGGTGGGGCTGGAACTCACAGACTGCGAGATCATGACCTGAGCTGACGCTTAACCTGCTGAGCCACCCAGGTGCCCCTGTGCATTACCTTTATTAAAAAAATATTAAAAAAATTACTTTTCTGAATTTATTGTGTGGAAATTTCCAAAATAGTTGCCAATGTAGATTTTTGTTATTTTTCCTTAGAGAAAAATACTTGTAAATTGTCCAAATTATGAACTAAAAAGCAAAACAATTATTCAGAAGCAAAGTATTTATATGTATGTCAACTTGAGTAAAAAAACGTTTACATATATACAGTAAATTATTTCCTCATATTTAAATTTTAAATCAAGTTGCTCAAGGGAAACTGTGGTATAGACATTTGGGTTCATTTCCAAGCATAGCTCATGGTACAGACCCGAGGACATTTCAGTGAACACCTCTGATACTGTTAATAATTTCAGAAGCAAAATGTTACCTCACTCCTAATTGTAAATCAGGTCAAAACGAGGCATATTATACTATTTATTTTATTAGCTTACATGAAAATATTTTATATCTTAGTTAGGGTTACTAATTTCCACTCATACAATTGCAAGGTTTTATTTTACTTTTTTAAAGCATTACTTTTCTCAAAACTTAGTTTGGGTCTTTATTGGCAGTAGAACTCTAATGATAAATTGCAAGATATAAAGTAAATTCTGAAGGATATCAGTGGAAAATTACTAAGATGGGAAAACATTTCTTCCCTTTTATGGAGACTGATATTTGCAAATCAACCAAAGTTATGTGAAGTATAAACTACAAATCATAGGCTTCTATGGATGCCATCACTTCTTAATAAATAACAACAAAAATAATAAAGCAGCATGTAGTTTACAAAATAAGGCCAGAAAACAAATTGGTCTCACAATCAATATCATCTTTAATTTTTCATATTGTTTTGTGTATAATAGAGACATTGTTATCTGAAGAGTAAGAGTTTTGATATGCTTTGCTAATCAAGTTTTTTTTTCCAAGTATTTCTTCCTCAGAGGTTAATTTCTTAAGTATCAGAAGGACAAAATCTCAATGTATATTGTCAACAGAAAAGTTGCATTACTCTCTAATGAGATCTTGAATATTTTAAAACCCCTAAAGCATAAAATGAGAATTAATTAAGGGCCCAATAGAAATAACCATCATTTTATTTGTAGTGTGTAGTCACTACCATACAGCAAACACATTACTAAATGTTATCTTGCATTATAATAAAATTAATGCTACATTTTAATTTCACGAGTACTTTATAATACTGTTTTACATATTTCTTATATCATCCTTACTAGGTCATAATCTCATTGTAAGAATCACACCACATTATGTATATAGCTAACTTATGTTTAAGATGAAAGTGACTAGAAATGCATACTATTTAAACCAATTATAGATTGATTGCTATTTATTGTTTATGGTAGATTTTTAATCATTAAGTTTAGAAATAGTTTGCTGGAAGTTTGTCTATTTGGCTACAGATATAGAAAGCATTGACATAAACATTTTATACTGTACAAGTTTCTTCTGACTTGCCTTTCCTCAAACCTCACAATAAAAAGTGTCAGCAAATGTGAATATTAGACCAAAGTGCTAGCTGGATCAAACTGCAAAAACAAATAGTTCCTACAAGGACATGTCATTCAAGAAGTACTAAAAATAGGTTAGAGTCAGACACTGAAGCCAGACTCATCAAGTTCAAATTAGTCATTGATTAGCTGTGAAATTCCTCATGTTTAACTGAGGGTGCTAGCAGCAGCTGCCTCCTGGTGTTATTGTGAGTTAATTGAATGAATAATACCACAAAATACTTGGAGTCCTGTTTGGGACATGGGATGCTATGCTGTTATTTTTATTTCCATGTATAATAATCTTGATTCTAACTTTTTCAGTAAATGAAACATAATTTGAATCCTTTAAAATGCAGAAGGCTAGCTTATTTTTGAAAAAAATATTCTGAATATATTTGTAAAGAAAAATCCTTTTATAGGAAATTAACTATTGATTTATTTTTCAAGTAACTATTGATTTTCATATTGATCATGTTCTTAAAAGTACAACTGTGATAAATTTACTTTTAAATAGTGAATGAAAATTGTAAAACTTCAAATAGGCATAATTATATTTCCACTAATTTTTACATTCTTGGATTCATCCTTTCGAAATACCTTCTATTTGTACTAAGTACATTAAGTATAAACATGATATAACTTATTACATTTTGGATATTTGTCTTCCAAATTGTACTGGATCTGGAATAGAATCTCAATTTAAGTCCAACAATATATTTTGGCTTTCACTTATGTCAGAGGCTCAGAATCTAGCCACTTCCTTCTCATCATCTAGTTAAGTTCTAATTGAAATTTCCAAGAAATAGATAGAATATTTCCCTGGCAGAGCCAAGGCTTCTAGAGTTTGTGTCCTCTTCTAATTTAGCTTGGCTAGTTTAAGAGATCATTGAATTCAAAATTTCACCTGACTGATATAGAAGACAGGCAGGTAGAGTAAATGTCATGTATATTTAGATCAGTGTTACTCCAACAATGATGATACAGACTGGAATCATAAAGGAAAGCAAGACCCCAGTCAATAATCACCAATTTCTAGCAAATGGAACGTCATTCATAGTCAAAGAAGCAAGGCAGAGAATTTACTGGCTTAAATAAATCTAAAATTAAAATTATTGGTCTATTAGGAGGTCCCTTAATACACAGCACAAATGATGAGTCGAATATTGGAAAATTTAGGAGAAATATTTTGGAATTATATTGAACATTATACTCCCCATGAACATGTAAATAAACCCTCTACTGCAAAATCTCTCAAAGTGTGATGATACTACAGTGTATATGTCCAGGAAGGTAAGAAGGTACTTGTTAGAAATGCAAATTCTTAGACCCAAGCTCAAATTAACTGAATCAGAGACTGCAGTGGTGGGACCTGCAATCCTTGCTGTAAGATGCAGAAACCTGCCAGATGATTCTAATGTATCATAAACCATGAGAACCACTACTCTTGTAAGACAGTTTGCTTTAATAATTTTTTATAAGGTTTATTTACTTTTGAGACAGAGAGAGAGGGAGAGACAGACAGAGAGAGAGAGAGAGACAGACAGACAGACAGAGCACAGGTCGGGGAGGGGCATAGGGAGAAGGAGACACAGAATCCGAAGCAGGCTCCAGGCTCTGAGCTGTCAGCACAGAGCCCAATGCAGGGCTCAAACCCACCAACTCTGAGATCATGGCCTGAGCCAAAGTTGGACGCTTAACCAACTGAGCCACCCAGGCACCCTGACAGTTTGCTTTAACAGGCAGAGACTGTAAATTTTAGAATTTACATATTTTAGCCACAGTCTTCCTGTTAGCTTATATCTATATCTTTTTTTTTCAGTGACACCCATTCCGCTACAAAGTACTAAGCTTTAAAGCTATGGGTCATATAACTTATCTAATTGCTTATTTTCATTGTAAATAATTAACACTTTGCAACTAGCTTGCAAGGACATATCACTCAAGTTGGGATTACTGAGTCTAGTAAATTTGTGGGCCTCATACATTAGAGACGGCATACTTTTATCTGGCCAAACATTAGAGCGCTTCTTTTTGTATCTGAATACAGATTTGTTACACCTCTTTTCCTGATGCTCAGAGTTTGAAGAGTGAAAAGGACACTGAATTTGAGAAGACATGCCACTTTTGAAGATCTAGATTAGAATGATGAAATCCATTTTTAAAATTCTCTTGTATCTCCCTCTTTTTATTGTTTTGGAATAATAGAAATCTGCAAGATTATTGTTTAATGTTTGTTTGTTTGTTTGTTTGTTTATTTATTTATTTATTTTGAGAGATAGCATGAGCAGGGTAGAGGCGGGGTGGGGGTGGGGGGGTAGAAAGAGAATCCCAAGGAGGCTTCAAGCTGTCAGCGCAAAGCCTGATCTGGGGCTTGATCCCATGAACCATGAGATCATGACCTGAGCTGAAATCAAGAGTCAGACCCTCAACCGGCTGAGCCACTCAGGCGCCCCTGCAAGTTACTTTTATATCCCTTGATTCATTTGGTTTTTACAATATCCCTGGGAAGTAAAGCAGAGCATTGATTATTTTGCCCAACACATATTCATTGAGCACCTGTATTGTGGGTGTCACTACTCTAGGTTCTGAGGATACAGCAGGGAGTAAAACAAAGTCTACAATCCAGAGGTGAGGTCCAGACTGAAATGCAGATTTGGAAGTCATCCATGTAACAGTAGTCTAAAAAATATGGGACTGGATGATGCACCTAAGGAATGCTGCCTCTAGAATAGAGAAAATGCAGTTCAAGTGAGCTGCGATGTTTAAAGGTTGAGAAAAGGAAGAGGAATTAGCAAAGTAGATTGAGAAGGTACATCTAGTAAGGTCAGAAGAGAAACCAGAAAGTCTGAGTGGAGAAAGTGGTCTGGTGAGTCAAGAGCTGCTGAGAGGTTAGATAAAATGATGACTGAGAGAGCACAGACCACTAGTATAGGAAACACAGAGAACACTGGATTAGGCAACATGGAGATTATCGGTGTCCTTGGAGGATTGATCAGACCAGCACAAATATAATCATCGTGGGAATGTGTTTGTAAGATTATGGAAGAGAGAAAACAGAAACACCCAGTATAAACTACTTCTCTAGGCATTGTAGTGTATATAGGAGCACAGAAGTGGGGGTAGTGAGTGGGTGTGTAGGCGGGTTGTGGGGCCAAGGGGATTTAGCTTGGGAAATAATACAGAATGTTATATGCTTATGGGCATTATTCACTGGAGAGGGAAAAGCTAATGAGGTGGGAGAGAGGAGGCTTATAGATGCCTCCATATTTCTTTAAAGTCATACTCTAATTCTCTCACTCCCCTCAGAATCTTCAATACATGTTGACAGTTAACATAATTGATTTCTCTCCAAAGTTTGTTACTTTAAAAGTATTTGAAACATCTAGAAGAGAATCATTGAAAGAAAAGGAACTTGCATTAAGCAGTTGTTTCTACACAGCTCTGCCTACAGGCAACACAGGAAGGAATGGGGTTAAGTTCATAAATCATTTTTTAAAGTTAAATTTTACTACCTTTACTTGAGTGTAGTGTTTGGTATATGCTCAATAGGAGATTTCACTTACTTGAGACATTTTCCTTCACACAATATTAGTTTTAATTGCCACAGATGATAATTATTTAATATTACAAGGCAGTTTTATAGAATGGGTTTTGGTATATACAAAAGAACCGATGCTTTAAGATAAAATGCTATGATAGATAGCTCAAAATTAAGTTGCTCCAGGGGCACCTGGGTGGCTTAGTTGGTCAAGCATCCGACTCAATTTTGGCTCAGGTCATGATCTCATGGTACATAGGATTGAGCCCCTCTTTGGGTTCTGCACTTTCAGATTCTCTCTTCCTCTCTCTGCCTCTCCCCTGCTCGTGCTGTTTCTCTCTCTCTCTCTCTCTCAAAATAAATAAATAAACTTGAAAAAATTAAGTTACTCCACTAAACAAATGACAAATAGTAATCATTGTAATGGTGTAAAATTAAGAAAAGCTCTGATTTTGATTTGAATTTGAATTTTGTTCTCTTGAACCACTACAATTAACTTTGCAGTCAGAACAGCTTAACTGTCCAGTACTTTGTCTCCCACAGTTAATGTTTGGGTTTGCTGTGTTTCATCAGCTCTAGGGTCTATGTCTGCAAGGGCAGGACGTAAAACACACCTTAGGGGTCTGGAATTTGAACCCAGCCTTCTAGCTAGCTTCACAGAGAACACATTTGCATAATGTGCCAAAAATCCAACACTAAAAACATTATAGTTTCAGAACAATTGTCACTTCCTTTAGTAAGGATACTTGTGAATATTTTCCTAACTTGCTTGATATAAACATATTACAAACTAACTCTATGATTTCCTCAAGTGTTAGCTGTTTTCTCAATAAATGTTTAAGAGTCTCTATGTACACTCTGTTAGTTCTTTAACCTATGTCTGGAGTTGGGGGTCTCACTTCATTGTCCCATTCTAACTACAAATGATTCCAAGACCCTACAAAAAGGACAGGGGCCAGAAAGTCACATGTTGTTCCCAAATTGACTATGGACATAGAAGTTCCTGTAAAGAATACTACTCCTTATCTGTTTCTTAATCCAAAACCCTTGTAATACTAGTTTAGAATGATTAACACTATCAGAAAGGCTAAGCAGACTCTAATTCTCATATTGGTGATGGGATGAGTACATTTTAGGATGATTTCTTTTAAAATAAACACACATGAATACACAAACATAACTGCACTAACGCTGATTATAGATTATTTGATCTATTTTTTAAAGTTTATTTATTTATTTTGAGAGAGATAGCTTGAGTGGGGGAGGGGTAGAGAGGGGGAGAGAAAGAATCTCAAGAAAAACAATCCCAATGTCAGTGCAGAACCTGATGTGCAGCTCAAACTCAAGTGAGATCATGACCTGAACCAAAATCAAGTCAGACACTTAACCAACTGAGCCATCCAAGTGCCCCTATTTGATCTATGTCTTAAAACATGACTTTTTGTAGTCAAGATTTCCTAATTCAGTCTTACATGTATGTTAAACATTAAAAAAAAATCAAAATTTCCTTCCAAATTTTCTGAAACTCAAAATTTTTGCCACTTCTGATGGGTTAGTCCATCAATTTTCAATATCATCAGTATAATAACCATACAATTAGGGTTAATGAGTCAGATAGGAAAAATATTATGAAAGGAGCGTATTGTATTGCTCCAAAAGCAATCAGTTGGTGAAGAGTTATTTTAAAACCAAATAGAGTATGTGCAGAATGCAAGTAACACAAGTGATTTTTTGAATTTTTAAAAGAAAAATATTTATGAAATCTAAGTGTTTGGACATAATAGGTTGGTAAGTACTCAATACATGCTTGGGAAGATTTTGGCAGATCTCTATGTTTCCCTTGGAGGCTGGCAGTAGTACTTAGGAGAATTAAATATATTATTATGGTTTAAAACAGCTCAGGTACGCAACAACATGGATAAACCTAGAAGGTATAATGCCAAGTGAAATAAGTCAGATCAAGAAAGACAAATACTATATGATTTCACTAATGAGTAAAATCTAAAAAACAAAATACATGAATAAACAAGAAAGCAGAATCAGACCTATAAACACAAAGAATGAACTGATGATCACCAGAGGGAAAGGGCTGGGGGAATGGGCAAAATGGGTGAAGAGGAGTGGGAGGTACAGGCTTCCCATTATGGAAAGAATAAGTCACAGGGATAAAAGGCACAACATAATAAATACTGTGAACATAATTGTAACAGCACATGGTGACAAGCAGCAGCTGCACTTATGATGAACATAGAGTAACATATAGAGAAGGCAAATCACTATGTTGTACACCTGAAACTAACACTGTGTGGCAACTATACTCAAATAAAATTTTAGGAAATAAACAAATAAAATGGCTCAAGGATCTTAGTGTATGAACATGTTTAAATATTTAGGGAAATCTAATTTGTCAAATTCAGAAGTTAATAGAGCTTTAACCAAAAACAACTAAACGTTATTTTGTGATCACAAAATGGAACAACATGTGACTGTGTGGCCCTTATTCTTTTTTTTTTTAATATTGACTTATTTATCTGTGTATTCATTTATTTATTTTGAGAGAGAGAGCCTGCGTGCATGAGCTAGTGGGAGGGAGGCAGAGAGGGAGAGAGAGAATCCCAAACAGGCTCTGCACTGTCAGCAAAGAGCCTGATGCTGATCTCAATCCCACTAACCATGAGATCATGACCTGAGCTGAAATCAAGAGTTGGATTCTTAACTGACTGAGCTACCCAGGCACCCCTGGCCTTTATTCCTTCTGTAGGGTCTTGGAATTATTAGTAATTAGAATGGGACAATTAGATGAGACCCCTAACTCCAGATATAGGTTGAGGGATAATAACAATAATAATAAATAATAATAATAAAACATTAATATTAATAATTATTAATTAATATAAATATTGATTATTATTACTATTATTGGAACTACAGTTTAAGGCTTAGAAAACTCTAGGTTCTATTTCTTTAATTTCTTTAATTAATGAAGTATTAATTTAAATACAAGTAGTATTGAGGAGTGTTGCCTTACATATAAAGCTCCACTTAGATAATTAAAAACAAAACAAAACAAAAACAAAAACCAACAACCTTAATGGACATAAATTAATTTTGATGTCAGAAATATATCAAATTCATTTTACTAAAATACTAACTCTTTTCTTTTTACTCCAAATGAGTCAATCTGGCTAATTATATCAGCATTATTATAGTGGGGTTTTCTTGGATGTTTTAAAACGTTAATTTTATGATACTGGATGATATTAAGTAAACAAATGAATGAAAATCTGAAATTATCCCTTAAAATTATGACCCCCACTAGCCATTTGCAGGCACTTGAAAACAAATATGGAGTCTTATGTTTGAAAATTACTTATAACAGGGGCACCTGGGTAGCTCAGTTGGTTAAGCGACCAACTTCGGCTGGGGGCTGGCGTCATGATCTCAAGGCTCGTGAGTTTGAGCCCTACGTGAGGCTCTGTGCTGACAGCTCAGAGCCTGGAGCCTGCTTCGGATTCTGTGTCTCTCTGTCCCTTCCCTGCTGGCACTCCGTATCTCTCTCTCTCTCTCAAAAATAAACATTAAAAATTAAAAAAAAAAAGAAAGAAAATTGCTTATAACAAATGAGAAGCATCTTAAGAGAAACATTATAAAACTGAAAACACTTCCGGGGCGCCTGGGTGGCGCAGTCGGTTAAGCGTCCGACTTCAGCCAGGTCACGATCTCGCGGTCCGTGAGTTCGAGCCCCGCGTCAGGCTCTGGGCTGATGGCTCGGAGCCTGGAGCCTGTTTCCGATTCTGTGTCTCCCTCTCTCTCTGCCCCTCCCCCGTTCATGCTTTGTCTCTCTCTGTCCCAAAAATAAATAAAAAACGTTGAAAAAAAAAAAATTTAAAAAAACTGAAAACACTTCCTTCTCACCTCTCAAATTAATGTGCAACTACTACCAAAACGTCAAAAAAAAAAAAAAAAGGCAATTGTCCTTAGGAAAGAAAAGTATAACATCACTTAGGGCAACAATAAGCAGTTCGAAGTTTTAATTTATTATCCACTTAAAAACAAATATGCTAAAAATTAAAAAAAAAGTTACCTAGCTTTTACATGAATTTTACATAACTGAATCCAAATGAAAACTTTTTTAAATTAAGGAAAAACAAAGGCAAGAGAAAGCTAGAAAAAGCTGTTAGATGTCTTACATTCTATTCACTTTTTTGTTATGTAGTATCTTTCATATCTACTACAAATATATACTTCTTTGAATTCTTAAAGTTCTACAATTTTCTAGACACATGCAATAAATTAAAATTTGATCCTATCTACTGATAGGTTATTGCTGTGCATCTCATAATTTTAAATAGAAGAGTAATCAGCCAGAATCTGCAAATCAATTCCACTTAGCATACTATCATTAATTAACATTTAATGAATACCTGCAGGTGTATGCAGTAGTATTAGAAATCAATAACCAATTGCTGCTTGGGGACAGGTAGACCAATTCATATATAATTGCCAACCTAAATCTGGCTAAGCTCTGAGTACAGATTGGGAAACTGATTGACATATATTGATAAACCAAAGGCAAGATTCCTAAAAAACACTCAATGGGAAATAATGGAGTATTTTTTTTTCAAATGTAACGTAAGAAAGCTACCAAAGAGGCAATTACTATATGCTATCTTTCTGGATCTTTTCTGTGAAGGGCGAGGAGGTGGAGGGAAGGGCATAAAGTAAGTGGATTGGCACATACATGTACCTTCATATACACCAATATAGAAAAAGAAGAAGAAAACATATAAAGCCAGTTACTTACTGGCTTTACAGTTCATAAACACCTCAAAGTTAGCAAACGCGATAATTTAGATAATAGAAAAACCTCACCGTATTCAGAAAATCTGAAGAAAGCAAGACTGAACTAATTATAATAGTTAAAAGATATTTCTTGAATACATGAATAGAAATTGAAGAATTATATGACTCCATTCATTCAAAGTCATTACTTACTGCTCTTTAATATGCACATAAGCTAGACCTAAAATATATTGAAATTCATGTAGGGTAGACTTTTGGTTTTACAACATTTACAAAGTAACAAGTGAGCCAAGACAGGGGAAATTATTTGGTACCAATATTAGATACCAGCAGAGAACAACCATAAAAGGGAACTAATAGGATTACTTACTGCTGTAGGTGATCTACACCCAAGACATAAGTTATCATGTAACTCCAAACTGGAAAGTTATTTTGTTGATTTGTTTGTTTGTCTTTTTAATCTAGAGTTTTTCAGCCTAATAACAAGCCATTACTTTATAGCCCAGATAATTATTTGGAATGATGGTCTCTGACTCTAATGAGAGTGCTCCTAGGACCTGCACATAATTATTGGTTCTTTTAATATATTATTTCATCAGTGCAAGTAACCTATGACGTAGGAATTATTGTGCCTGTTTCAGAGGTGATACAATAAAGCATCAGGGAGGTTTTGTTCATTTCTCAGTACACATAGCTAATAAATGGCACCGAACAGGGTTCAGTTTGACTCCAAAGGCCAATTTTCCTTTTCTATTACTCTTGTTTTTTTTCAGAGTCATGCTATGCTTTTTCATGACTCACCCTGTACTCTCTGCATAACATTTCCTTCTTCCTTTCTTTAATGAGATCTTTAAAGATCTTACCCAAATCAGAAGTCTTGCTGTCTCTACAAATAAAGTTGTTTCCTCCTTCCTGACTTCCACTGTATCCTGTATGTATCTCTGATATAGCATATGCAACATTATTTTGCAATTAAAGTGGGGTGGCATCATATAGGCATGTGACTTAGTGCATTCAACTATATATTTATTATATTTTTTAAAAAGAAAATAATCCTTTTAGTAGTATAAAATTTCAAGGATCAGGACAGTTTCTAATAAGAGATAATGTGCCAGATATAATTCATGTGCCCCTTCAAATACACTCTCTGCACTTTTCCACCCAGCTTCCTGCATGGGAACACTAACTTGTATGGATGATACCATAGAGGGTTTCCAACCTAGAGCTTCCCTTTGGGTTTGGCCAATAGGCAGTCACGGCAGGAGATAGGAGAGAGGAAGAAGTGTAAGATCAAGGTATTTATTTCCTTGACTTCATAACTCTGGGATTGCCTTGAGCTGGTTCTGTATTTTGACCAAAAGTCACTACAAACTTTTCTACATGGTACTCTTTTTTCTAAGTTCTACTAACACCTCTTTGCCATTGCCCCTTAGACCTCAGACTGGGAAAGCTCCTTCACTATTATAAAGCCCAGGTTATTTCACTGTTGTTTGTAATCCCCAAAAACCCCACCCACATTTTTGTAAGTAACACCTTTGTACAGAAACTTTCTTCAAATTATCCTAATTTGAGTGTGTCACCTTTTTCAGTTGGGACTCTGATTAATACAGTTAAGAGTAGATAACTGATTCACTTTGAACCCTTCAAATCACAACATTCTCCTCATTTCTAAAAGCCTAGATATGTAGTTACTTCAGTGCAAAGGAAAAACATAATAAACTTTCAGTTAGTTTAATGCCACACCTACTTAAATTTTATATACTTTCAAGACTGCGAAGGCACTGTGAGAAGTACAAAAAGAATTTATGATATGATCTCTCCACCAGGGCGTTTTGATCTTATTAAGGATGTAAAGCATGAAATGAAGAAAATTATAAAGGCAGCATGAGCTGAACAGTCAGGTGCAGTCATTTATGATGCAGAGAATAAAAGGTATCATTTATTTATTATGGTTCCCATGTGCTCTGGACTTCTGCCAGTCTGCATCTAAGCTCTAAGAAGCTCCTCAACCCCTACAAGAGCATTCTCTTTTGTTTCACTTCCCTGAGCGTTTCTTAGCTTTTCCTTTTCTAAGTTCACTGAAAATAACTGCTCTATTATTAGAAGATCCCCAAGATAAAGATAGTAGAAACAAGGCATCACTTGTTGGATGAGTTCATATTGAGCAGCACTACGTGGCAACACAAAACTAGTTAAAAGCCATCGATGCAAAGGTGATTAACTCATAATTCTTATTCATAAGTGGTGTGCCACCTCAGAGTGGACATTAACAAGTATATGCACCTGCAATTCCTAATTCCAATAAAAGGTGGGGGCAAGTGGGTAAATGCAATGCTTACACATACAGAAACATACACACACACACACATATGTACAAACACACACATACACTTAATACATACACATGCTCACACACAGGCACACCTTTACTGGTAATTCTGAATCAGATAGGAATTCATTTGTACATGAGCTTATAGAAGAGAGAAAATATATAATGTTGAAAGTATCCAGGAAATCAGTCTCAAAAAGAGTATAAAGTGTAGGATCCTTGGTAAACATCAAAATAATATTTCTTTTAATAGAATTCATCTGGATATGTCTACTTGGGTTTCATAAAGTGATTCGGGAGAGGAAAACATATTGAACATTTAAATGTATGTAAAATTTTAAATAAAATAAACTAGATGTGCGTGGCTGTCGATTTTTATATTGGCAGCTATAGGAATACCAAATGATAAGTTGGCCACTGGGGGTGCTTTTCCATTTTCTTAGAACATAGAAATATATTTATTCTAGGAATATATTAACAACTACGAAGGAGCAAATTTGAAAATATTTTTCAAAGATTTTGAAAATCCAATATAGGAGCTCAGAGCTTGGTCAAGGCTCAATCTTTATTTCATAGCAAGTGTCTGAGCAAGCAAGATTTCTTGCATATCAGATTTAATTTTCTGTTCATTTTGCTTCTATAATGAAGATGAAAAAAGTAAGTTCCTGCATGCATAGTCAATCTCCATTTTCACCAATATGTACCCCCCATCAGAACTTTAACTTTCTTCTTATTTAAAATAAAAATAATAAAATATCTCCCTGATTCCTGAAGGATAGAGTGAGGGAAATCTGCCTTGGATATGGGCTCCTGCTTAAATATAGATCACGAATTTTATGTAGTTCAACCACATCTCCCTTATCCCTCCCTTTATGAAATGGCTATGAATCAATCTATTATTGACTTCTAATGATGCTTATAACTTTAATGCTCTATATTAAGCACTCAAAAATCTCAAATGTTAGTAATGATGCAACTTGGAGTTGTTTTATTTATGGTAAAATATAGGGTCAGTATGGTGATTTTTATGACACTATAATCTTCTATAGATCTTCTGAGCCTTCAGCTCATGTTAGTTTGTAGCGCCAAGATTAGAATGGTTCAAAATTTAAGGAGCACCAAAATAATCATTAATTGAGACAAATGCGGGGCGCCTGGGTGGCGCAGTCGGTTAAGCGTCCGACTTCAGCCAGGTCACGATCTCGCGGTCCGTGGGTTCGAGCCCCGCGTCAGGCTCTGGGCTGATGGCTCGGAGCCTGGAGCCTGTTTCTGATTCTGTGTCTCCCTCTCTCTCTGCCGCTCCCCCGTTCATGCTCTGTCTCTCTCTGTCCCAAAAATAAATAAAAAACGTTGAAAAAAAAATTAAAAAAAAAAAATTGAGACAAATGCTATTTTAATAACATATTTAAAAAGACTAATATAAAAATTCATAATGAGAAAAACATCAAAATAAAGATCCTGGCCCTTTAGTGGGAATATTGTCAACCCCCAACTAGTATGTTCTTTCCAAACCCCCATTTCTTCTAAGTAAGCACACTCCCTGCCTTCCAGATGACATGGTTGTCACTATTTACCCAACTATGAGATACAACACAGAATGATATAAGCAACTTCCTTATATGAATAATGTGTTTTACTATGCTGGACAAATCTATAATGTGTACTTTATATGCTAGTAGTGGTTGCCATAATTCTGAAATATTTGTGGTAGGCTTTCACTATCTTTCTTTTGTAAGAAAAATGAAAAAAAAAAAAAAAGCAAGCCTGTATATCTCTCTTTATTATAAGCCTCCTGCATATAAAACAGCTCCTGGACTAAATAATGTCTTTACTCTCTAGCACCAGGTTAAATACAGCTTAGCAGTGACCTTGGTGCCAAGATGAAATAAGCCGATGACCTCATTTCAGCTCCTTCCTGGCAGATGTCCAGTGTACTAATTGGCACCCAGGTGACAGCATTATGAAGCCAACCAAGGTGAATCAAATGTGAAAAGTAATCCATATACACAATTTCAGATCATCTACATACATGAAACCAGGAATATTAAGTTTTATTTTGTTTTACTTCACTACTTATGAGGAGGATACTGACAGTCCTGCTATCATTATAATTTAGCATAAAATGCTCTTTGTGTGTATTTAGGAACAAGGGACAACAATGCGCTCGTGCACAACATAAGCTCAGGAAGAAGACTAATGTTCAAAGGAAACCAAATGCAAGGGGATCTTCTCTCCACACAGAACACATGGAAGCATGGCTCTCCATTTATCTGTTCACATTTTCAGGGAATTTCACTGAGTGAAGAGCACAGAGGTAATTTCTAAAAGGGAAGAAAGAATTAGAACAAGAGAGGATGGGGCAGACAAAGGAAGAAAAATGGGGAGAGAGTGAGAAGTGTGAATATAGACATAGTACGTAAAATTCCATTATTACAACTTTATTTTTTAAATCACTCCAAGCAACAGATAATTTTTTCTATAAGTATAAAAGAATTTGAAGAAAATTTCTTTTACCCAAATGAAATCATGCTCATAAAGTATCTAGTTTAGAGACTAGCCCATAAGACCTGAAAACATGCTAGCTAACAAACTGCGTTCTTTTTTCCTCCTTTCTTGAAGGTAAAATTAGTGATTCTTTGCCTTCCTTTTTTAATAATATTTTCCAGTGCTATGGAAATGACTCCTTCCTTAGAATTGTGACTGAATCTCTATCTTTAGACCCAGAATGTCTCTAATATTTTTCCTATGGAAGGAAAATGTAAATTAAATATAATCCAAACCTCTTTGAGGATATTACATTAAATTAAAAAGAAAAAAAAAACAAGTAACTCATTTTCACAAAGTCTCTGTCCCTCCTGAGTATAATTTTAGGTCTGTTTCTACAACTAAAGATAACAACTAAGCATTTATAGTTCCTTTTTTTTTTTTTTACCAATTCATTTTTAAAAGTCTTGTGATGTGAAAAGATCACTCACCAGCAAAGTGCATTTGCTTACAAACTTCAGTTCAGCAGATATTTAATAATACGGTAATAAGAGAACTTTTAGTAGTTTACTTCAGAGAGATCTATTATTCCTTTCACGGAATTATCATCTAAAACACTGAAATCATTTTCCTTTATTGATTGATTGATTGATTGATTGATTGATTGATTTCTTCCTAATCCTTTCATGCAATAAGAACATAAATCATACAAAAATAATGTGACTCTTTAGTATTTCATTTTTAGATGCCATATTAGGTAATCAAAACATTCCATTTATAGGTCTCAAAAAAGAAAAAGTAATTCTCAATGGCCTTGAAAGTTGCACATTCTCAAAGCTGTCATAATGATATTGCATTTAAAAGCAGTACTGATGTAAATAACAATTTGGACCTTGTCAAATTTTATTTAGTAGAATTTCTCAAAGACATTCTGGAGAAAATAGGTTTTATGGTCTAGTAAAAGATAATGTGATGACAATATCATCCAGGATCAATTACATTGGAGAAAACATAGGTTAAGTCCAGTTAAACAGGATTTCTTCTCTTCAGGACTTCTGAGTCTTAAAAAGTTAGAAATGCTCTAGAAAACTCCAGGAAAAGATAATATGCAAAGGATTCCTTACACACTTGACTATGGAAACTTTTCTTTGCAAATTATCTCAAGGGATTTGTATTTTATGGAATATACTTTTGCTTCTTAATGTCAGTCACTATATTGTACTGATGTTTGGAGCGCACATAAAATCTGGAGAGTGTTTTAAACAATTGGGGTGCCTGGGCCATATTTCAGATCAAGTGAATCAGAATCGCTGGGGACACAGCCTAGAAATTCATATATATATTTTTAAGTTTATTTATTTTGAGAGAGACAGAGACAGCGTGAGTGGGGGAGGGGTAGAGAGAGGGAGAGAGACAGTGAGAGAGAGAGAGAGAGAGAGAGAGAGAGAGAGAATCTCAAGCAGGCTCCACACTGCCAGCACAGAGCTCGACGCAGGGCTCGAACTCACGAAACTGTGAGATCATGACTTGAGCCTAAACCAAGAGTTGGACACTCAACAACTGAGCCACCCACGTGTCCAGAAATTCATAATTTTAAAGGAGTTCCTAAAGTAATTTTGATGTTTTAAACACCCTAGTTTGCCCCCTAGTTTGTGTATTTGTGTGTTTTAAAGAATGCTCCAAACTAAGCAGTTTTAAGCCTTGAAGTTGTACATTGCATTAGCTTCTTCACATTATCAACAGTGGAAATTTTCAAGCATATCTCTTTATGTGGTAAATTTTGTATAACTAATATTTACTGAAATAAGCCATCTGATATCACTACTTTTGGAAAGAATACACCAAAATGTGACTGCTATACAAAAGAAGAATCTTGAGGTGAACAAACTAGAAGATTTGTAATAAAAAAAATTAAAAGCCTGATTTTTTTTGTTGTTGTTCAGGATGCTTTTTTTTAAAATTTTAGTTAGTTAACATACAGTGCGATATTGGCTTCAGAAATAGAATTCAGTGATTCATCACTTGCATACAACACTCAGTGCTCATCACAAGTGCTCTCCTTAATGCCCATCACCCATCTAGCCCATCTCCAACCTACCTCCCTCCATCAACCCTCAGTTTGTTCTCTGTAGTTAAGAGCCTCTTGTGGTTTCTAAAAGCCCATTTTAAATTGCAATAGCTTAGGGGCAGTAAAATCAAATCTAATACACACCAGTGCTCCTAGCATTGCCACAGTTGCAGCATATATCAGAAGATTTTTAGATTTTAGATGCTTTGACCAAACACCAAAGTGTTCAGTTAATTAGAAAAAAAATTTGACCTCGCTCCCCTTTCTCACATGGAGTATAAAAGTGCACAAAAAAGTGCATTTTTTCTTATGTAAGAAAAAAATGAAACACAATGTTTTTGATCTTTTCAATAAATCAGAAGGAGATATATTTTCAATAAACTCTCAATTACATCCTCAGTTTATTATTCTTAAAGCATTCATGAAAATAACCTGTTTACTGGAGAAAACAAACAAACTGGGATACAGGATAAGACAGTTAAACTCCTCATCAAAGCCCAGATCAGTTCAACTAGAAAATTTTAAGTTTTCAACAATTTCAAAACTCTGGTCACATTTGATTGGGTTTGTTTGCATTCTGTTTTAGACAGTACTGATGGACTTTTTAAAAACAGGTTTGTGACCCAGCCCAAGGGGAACAGGTTACAAATAAAAGACAACCTATGATTACCAGACCATGATTGCCAGAGCATGGAGGTTTTATTTTCTTCTCTCAGCCAACCTTAAAAATGAATGGACAGTCAAAGCTGGCAGGTTATTTGAGACACAGAACTATGGTGTTGTATCAACCTACATCAGAATGTAGAAGTGTGAAGGCACTAGATCCACTCACTGTGACCACTTGGAAACAAAGCTTCCTGGGAAAGAAGATACCATAATCTCGAAATGAGGCAGATAGTAGGTTTCAATAGTTAACCCTGTGCACTGAGTTTACGGAGATTTTAAATATCTTCAGGAGTCTTCACAACAACAGAAGTGTTACATATTAAAAAGGTCCTGAAGAATAGGGTTCAGTCAATATAACCCTAATGGCATTTATAGTTTGGTAAATAGATTATCAACAGAATGAACCATCTCCTCTGGTTAGTAAGGCTAAAATAAATATTTACTTCTTGTTTGGCAAACAAATTAGCTGCAAGCTGAACATTCTTGAAAGAGCAGTACTACATGAAAGTTGTTAAAGCAACCAGTAAGTTATTTGGCTTAATTACTTTCCCATATATGTTCTCAAGTTCCTTGCTGAGTAAATAAAATGCATCTCTCAAGAAGGCAAACTATCCCCTAACAAATGTTCTTGATCCTAGTCAAGTTTTCAACATGCTATTATGTTTAGGATTCTAAAACACTGTGTAAAAATCTGCTCACCTATCAAATGTTCTATTATGTCTACTACATCCACTGTGCCTAGTCTACTATATGATAGGTAATTGGGCCATGAGGAAGGGGATTGTATGGTTCCAAGTTTCTTGTCAGTTATATTTTTTGCTCCTTGGTTTTCCATAATGGATCGTGACAAGAAAAAAATCACCATAACTTTCTGAATACTTTGTTTTTAATATGAGGGAGTAACAGTAAGTTAAAATGAAGGCAGATCTTTGTGACATGAAAAAAAAATCTTTGATTGGTGTGCAACTTGGACTGGTAAATCATTTATTTTCCCATGTTTTTCCAATATATTTCTAGTGCCAAAAATAAATTAGAAAGTATGACCTCCATAGAAGTTCAGTAATTTGCCCTGAAAAGATCTCTTTTGCTCAAGAGAAAATAAGGTGACTGCACTCAGCAAGTTAAAGTATGCATCAACAGTGACAGGTTAACTTTGCCTTTAAGAATGTAGGGCAGGTTTCCAACTGAGAGCATGTATTGTGAATGCAAACAAAAGAGAAGAACAATAGTTATTGTATACCCTCCCTATGCCAAGCCACGTGCCTGGCATTTCCACACACTTCATTTAATTCTCACAATAACACTGCAATGTATATCTTATAATGTCTATTATACAGATGAGATGACTGAGGTTTATAAATACTGACTACTTGACTGCCATCCAAGTCACTTGTCTGTAGACAAGACACTGACAGTCACTGTGCTCAATTTTCTCAATAAATGAGAATAAGACTATTCTTCATGGCTTCATTGTTTTAAATAAGTGACAGTTACATGAAAAGGTCCACATAACCTTGGGTTTGCTCCTGGTAATGGTAATAATTAACAAGAACACATTTCAAGGAAGGCAACTTAATTTTGTTTCAGACCACATGTTACTTTGGCTTCTCCAACTCAACCACTCTGAATATCACAAAGTCTCCCTTTACTATTGTTGCCCCATTCCTGACCTTTCCTTCTTCCTTCCCAAGCACAAAGGTGCTACCAGCTACCAACTTCCACTCATAATTCCTCTCTCTGTAGCCAATTACTTGTATGCTTTAATCTCTCTTGTTCCTAAAAATGTAATAGGTAATCTAGGGGGAAAACGAGATGAAGATGAAGAAAACTTGGGAAATGTATATAACACTATATCCCCCTCCACCCGAGAGATGCGCAATGTCATAATGTACATCAGCATATTAAAAAATTGTCATATGCTGGCATTTTCTAAGTCTAAATGATCTGAAAACATTTATTCCTTACCTTAATTATGGACATTTGTCTGAGGGACTCAGTCTCACTAATACTAATATTTTGTATTATACACATATAAAGGTTTCAAATCTGTTGACACTGAAAAGTCTTACATTACCAGTAAGACCATAACATACACGCATTTGAATATCACCACCAAACTCTCCTTGGATGACTTGGTAGGGAGACGTGTGTTTAATTCAATCATCATATTTTTGTATCAGCACAACATACTATGTGTAGAAAGTTGAGAGTCATGTAGGAACTATCGTTGTTCCTCTTTGGGGCAAAATCGACTGTACTTTCATAGGGGATTAGCAACATCTTTACCCTGACTTCTCCCAAGAAGATAAACGACCCCTATGAGGCCAGCAGGATTACTCATGAAAGTTAAAAATGAAGTTATAGACAAAGTTTTGCCAAATATGGTGAGAAGAATAAAAGAGGAAAAAAAAGAAACAGAACAATAAAGAGAGATGAAGATAGATTGAATCTTGAGATTAGCTGTATGCCATAAAAAATAGACTAATTCTAGAGTACTTACTCTGAAGTTTATGGATAAGGAAAATTCTATATACCTCAGCATATATCTAAATATAGGACACAGAAGTTCTGCAGTCTTAATATAATAAAAAATAATTTACAAGGTTTTTTCACTACTTTTTATCTCACCAATGCATTGGATAACCAATGTTCTCTATTTCCTTCTGTAAAACAGGTTTATTGTTACTCATAGCACCCTAAATTTTGTGTCTAATTTCTTTCTCAAATGGCTGCCCAATTCTACTCTCACCAGCTTGGTAAGATGTGTTTGTTGCCAAACCCAGTTGTGTAAGTTATATTTGTTACAAATGCCACTAAAAGTCATTCAGTCAAGAAACTTGCAGGACTTGCTGTATGCGAGCATTTCCCAAACTTAGTTAATCTGAAAACATTTAGTACCTCCCAATACCTATGGACAAATGGTCAAAAGAACTTCATTTCATAAATATTATTTTGTGTGTGTACAATATTAAGTGTCCAAATGTGGATGTGAGGACAAAGAGAGATACTTCCCCAAGAAGGTAGTTTAATGCTTTGCTATACTGAATTTACATAAAATAAAATTACTATTTAATAAGATATGGACAAAACAACAACAATTATTGGTTTAAAAAATCATACCTTATATGTCAGTGTTTACAGATGACATGACACTACATCTAGGAAACCCTAAAGACTTCACCAAAAACTACTAGAATGATAAATGAACTCAGTAAAGTTGCAGAATACAAAATTAATATACAGAAATCTGTTGTATTTATATACACAAAGTAGCAAAAAAAGAAATTAAGAAAATAAACCCATGCATCAAAAAGAATAAAATACCTAGGAATAACCTTAACCAAAGAGGTGAAAGGCCTATACTCTGAAAACCATGAGACACTGATGAAAGAAACTGAAGATGGAACAAATGAAAAGATTTACATGCTCACAGATTGGAAGAATTAATATGCCCACACTACCCAAAGCAATTTACAGATTCAATGAAATCCCTATTAAAATACCAATGACATTTTTCACAGAACTAGAACAAATAATCCTAAAATTTGTACAGAACCACAAAAACCCTTGAATAGCTAAAGCAATCTTGAGAAAGAAGAACAAAGCTGGAAGTATCACAATCCCAGATTTCAAGATATACTCTGAAGCTATAGTAATCAAAACAGTATGGTACTGGCACAAAATAGATGGATAGATCAACAGAATAGGACAGAGGGCCCAGAAATAAACCCACACATATATGGTCAATTACTCTGTGACAAAGGAAGCAAAAATATACAATGGGGGAAAAAGACAGTCCTTTTAAAAAATGATGTTGGGAAAACTGGACAGCTACATGCAAAAGCATGCAACTGGACCACTTTCTCACACCATACACAAAAATAAACTCAAAATGGATTAAAGACCTAAATGTGAAACTTGAAATCATAGAAATCCTAAAAGAAAACATAGGCAGTAATCTCTTAGACATCAGCCTTAGCAATTTATGGATATGTCTCCCCAAGCAAGGGAAACAAAAGGAAAAATAAACCATTGGGACTACATCAAAATGAAAAGCTTTACCACAGCAAAGGAAACCATCAACAAACCAAAAAGGCAACTTCCTGAATGGGAGAAGATATTTTCAAATGACACATCCATTAAGAGGCTAATATCCAAAATACATAAAAAACTTACATGACTCAACGCCAAAAAAAACTAACAGTCCAATTAAAAAACAGGCAGAGGACAAGAATAGACGTTTTTCCAAATACATACAGATGGCCAACAGACATACAAAAAGATGCTCAACATCACTCATCATTGGAGAAATGAAAATTAAAACCACAATTAACTATCACCTCACACCAGTCAGAATGGGTAGAATATCAAAACAACAAGAAATAACAAATATGGGTGAGGATGAAGACAAAAGGAAACCCTCGTGCACTGTTGGTGGGAATTTAAATTAGTGCAGCCACTGTGGAAAACAGTATGGAGGTTCCTCAAAAATTAAAAATGGAAATACCATATTACCCAGTAACTCCACTACTGGGCATTTACCCAAAGAAAAAAGGCAAATTTGGGCATTTACCCAAAGAAAAAAGATATATGCTAACTCAAAAAGATACATGACTCCTATGTTTATCACAGTGTTATTTACAATAGCCAAGATATGGAAACAACCTAGAGTCTACTAATAAATGAATACATAAAGAAGATGGGGCATGCATATATACGTAATGGAATATTAGTCATAAAAAGGAACGTGATCTTTACCATTTGTGACAACAGGGTTGGACCTAGATGGTATTATGCTAAGTGAAATAAGTGTAACAGTGAAAGACAAATTGATATGATTTCATGATTATGTGGGATCTAAAAAACAAAACAAACAAATGAATAAACAGACTTTAAATACATAGAAAAAACTGGTGGCTTCCAGAAGAGAGGTGGGTGGGAGGATAAGCAAAATAGTTAAGAAGATTAAGAGGTATAAACTTCTAGTTATAAAATATATAAGTCATGGAGATATACAGTACAGCATGGGGACTATAGTCAGTAAGATTGTAATAATGTATGGTGACAGATGGTGATTACACACATACATACACCCAAAAAACATAACTCAATATAGTTGGCTTTAAAAACAAATCATAACAATCTAGAAGGATTCTGAGATTACAGTAGTTTACAAATGTACGTTGTATAAATGAATCTGGAAATTACAAGTGGTAAATTATAGGAGCAACTTGCAAAGATAAGGGGAACACCAATCATTTGACTCCTCCTCAAAGAAAATAACCTGATTTCACATCCAAATCAACAAAGGCATTTACACTTAAGTGTTTTAAATTGATAAAATAGAGTCTATATTATACATGTACTATTTCATAGCTCCCTGCTTTCACCAAAATTTTAAGTGGACCAATTAATTGAACATCTACAGTCCAAATGTGGTAAAGATGGCTGCAGTTGATGCTATGCAAATTTATCTTGTGAGTATCTGTCTTTTTTTCTAGAAGAAGTTGTCCTTTTCTGCCATTGCAAGAGAAAAATCAACAGTGTGGAGTTCAAACATAAGTGGGGTTTGGAAGATTGATTTTGTTCAATATAAAGGCATCAGGCCTGGAAGTCCAGCCTCAGCATTTTTGGGCCCCAGGGGAATCTCATGACCTTGTGAAGCAAGGAACACTTTCTTCTGTTTGAAGAACATATAAGTATTAGAAATAACCTGCAGGATAAGGCAAATTTAAATTCTGCACGTTACTTAGTTTTGCATGTAAATGCATGTTAATTGTGCTTGCTGCATACTCCATTCCTACCCAAACTCTCTCGAAATGATCAGCCAATGCTGCTGAATCCATTCTGAATAGTTCAGAGAAGAAAATATACTGACAGAAAGGAAGGTAAATTGTAAGTATATAGATCAGCAGATAGACATCGTGAAACAACACTGTAGACAAGCGTATTAAGTTTTGTATTCAATGATTTCTATGATTACTCCAATTTTGCTTTAGGCCACAGGTTGACAGCATAAACATTTTAATATACACATTCTTTTTGTTCTTGTGGTTTCTTGGTTATGGTAGCCATTTTAATGTTGTAAAACATAGTAGACATTACTACATTAATATTTTTATGATTTTAATTATTCTGTGGATATCCTTATTATCTGAGGTGCATCCTGTTTTTAAAATAACATTTTGATGGGGGCACCTGAGTGGCTCAGTCAGTTAAGCAGCTGACTCTTGATTTCATGTCAGGTCATGATCCATTGGTTTGTGAGATCGAGTTCCAAATCGGGCTCCACGTTGACAGTGAGGAGCTGGCTTGGGATTCTCTCTCTCCCTCTGTCTCTGCCCCTCTTCCTCTCATGTGAGCACGTACTCTCCCTCTCTCTCTCTCAAAATAAATAAATAAACTTAAAAAAATAACATCTTGATGGATATGGACTACTTTTAAATAGTAGTATATATTACAAATGAAAATACTGAAGTTCAGGGATTTTTTGGGATTTGGGACAGCATTGAAAAGAAGCTACACTTTTAATTTACTGTTTGGTTTAAATTTAGTTTCACCTGGGAGTTGACCAGATACTATCTCAAAGTTTATTTTGTCTCCAGAATTTATTATTTTTTTGTCACATAATATTATTTTTGCCTTATGTCTTTACCACTGGATATTATCTTAATAGTCCTTCACCTTAAAAAAACAAAACAAGACACTTCTGTGTCTTCTTTTTCCTTATTGATTTGGCTCCTGCATAATAGTCAAATAAACAGTAAAAACAAGAAATAGTGACCTCTGGAAGTCTGTGAATAAAGCAAATATAGGAACTGAAATTCCCACTGCATAGTGCTGGCAACACAGACAAAGTCATTTACTGATTAACTGACCTTGTCCCATATGCAAGAGACTTAAAAATCTATTTCGGTTACCAATACGGTTTTGTTCTCTTCTTACTTGCATTCTGTAAATGCATTTCAAGCTATCTGTCTAGTATAGAAAAAAATTTCCCCCCCAAAATTTTTTTTTTCTTTACAAAACTGGAGTTTCCCAAAATGAAGCAAAGAGTTTTAACATTAAATGCATTTACCGGTAAGCTTGTGCTTAAAAAATTCCCAGAAAAGTTGCGCAATTAATTTCTTTAAAATTTATTTTGAGAGAGAGAGGGCAGGAGAAGCAGAGAGAGAGAGAGAGACAGGGAGAGGGAGAGAATCCCTAGCAGGCTCCACACTGTCAGTGCAGAGCTGGATTTGAGGCTTGAACTCACGAACCATGAGATCATAACCTGAGCCAAAATCGAGAGTTGGATGTTTAACCTACTGACTCACCCAGGTGTCTCATAATTATTTTTTTTAATGCAGGATTCAACAGTTACACCCTGAGCCATTAAAAAAACAGGCACATAGTAAATCCCTATACTCTAATTGGAATAACTAACATTTTTCTGGATGTTTGTATTTTCTTAAGAGAAGTAGAGAACCAACAAGTTCCCAGCTCTGCCTACTGTTCAACTATCCTGCTTTGATGTGGTTTTGAAAGTCCATCAGTCTTTTATTCACATTCACATCCTGACATTCTGTTTTTGAATGATTTACCAAATGTATCTTTAAATTTTACATGCATCTTAGACTAACTGTGCTCAGAAAGGGCATCTCATCAGTGGCCGACTGAGGCAGTCGTCTTGTTCCTTAATCAATGAAGAGTGAGCAGCCATGTGGATATAAATATATATCTAATAAAAGGGTATGTGAACCTTTAGGCACACAGCTGCTGGTGGTCTGTGTAAAGGGCCAAGGAATAAAATACTGATGTCAATTCAAGCAAATCATGTGGAAGTTTTATCAGATAGCCCTGTGTGCGGCAGTCATGTACCACTGGGAAATTGCTGAAACTCCTTGAGTCTACCTTCTCCAAGTGTGAGCTGGAGATGGCTTATTTCTACTGACAGTTCTTCAAACAAGAGTATAATATAATTTGCTCAACAACAAAAAACAAATACAACAGCCATAATAATAGTTAATAAGAAAATATTTTGAGGAAGACAGTAGTAATTTAACATTTTTTGGACATAATTTTATTTCGTGACCTTTCCCCAAAATGAAACAAAACAAAACAACAAAACCATTTCATCCCACAAGCCCCACCCCCAACAATAAACAAAAAAAATCTACTCCCATAAAAATTGTGGGTGGTAAATTGCTTTAGAGGCAAAATGTATGCCTGCTCCATCTTTACCCCCACCTCAACCCA
This sequence comes from Neofelis nebulosa, assembly GCF_028018385.1. Taxonomy (NCBI): domain Eukaryota; kingdom Metazoa; phylum Chordata; class Mammalia; order Carnivora; family Felidae; genus Neofelis; species Neofelis nebulosa. The sequence goes on from NC_080784.1 coordinate 136,391,251, forward strand.
CAGTGAACATACACACACATACACAAGACTATCCTCACTTGTCTTGCTCTGCCTATCAATTTGACTGCTCATCAAGTTGAAGTAAAAAGCAGGAAAATTAGAAAAATATAGGAAGAAGAATAGTGATGAGAAAATATCATAAAGAATGAGGGAGATGAATGAGAAAGAACAAGGCAGATAAAGAAATGAAAAAGACAGATGAGAGCCACAGAGAGAGAGGAGACGGGAAAAGCTGTGCCTTAGTGTTAATATTGATGATAATGTTCATTCATATATAGGGACCCACAAAATGGCGGCCTCCCCAGTGGCTCAGCCCACATCACAAATCTAAACCTAAGTCAGCCTGCACTTACAGGAAACACCTCACTGTGGAGGAAATCTGATACCATTCATAATTCTACAACGCAGCTTTGGCTAGCTTACCTTACTTACCCTAGAAAACAGGACTGCCAGCCTTATCAGGAAATCCCTGACCCCCAAGCCAATCACACCCTGTTTCCCCAGCATGGTTTCTATTGTTCTGTAAAACTTACTCTTCCCTTAGGAAGAGATCTCTACTGCTTGTAGGCAATGTATTCCCCTAATCCATGGTTTGTTTGCCCTTGAATAAAAAAATATCAATTTCATCACTAAATTGTTTTAGTTGTGTCATTTGACATTGGTTAATCATCCTTTTGAATTCCCTGTGAAATACTGTCTTCAGTTCTTTAGATATTTGTATCCTGGTAAATTATCTGATTTGTATTATAAAATCAGTTACTTCTTCTTTTAAAGTAGGAATAATAATATTACTATATAATTCTTTTTTTTTTTAATTTTTTTTCAACGTTTTTTATTTATTTTTGGGAAAGAGAGAGACAGAGCATGAACGGGGGAGGGGCAGAGAGAGAGGGAGACACAGAATCGGAAACAGGCTCCAGGCTCCGAGCCATCAGCCCAGAGCCTGACACGGGGCTCGAACTCACAGACCGCGAGATCGTGACCTGGCTGAAGTCGGACGCTTAACCGACTGTGCCACCCAGGCGCCCCAACTATATAATTCTTTAATGTTGGCCTGTAGACAGACGACTGAACCTGATAATATCTTGGCGTCACGTTTACCACTATGATCAATAATCTATGTTGATGAAGGAAACCTGGTACACATATACATTACTTAAATAAATTCCCAATACAGCATAGATTAAAAACAGAAAAAGTCAACAAGCAACAATAAAAGAAACCACCCTATTCATATGAAATATATAGAGTGACTTTTCCTCACGTTTGTTTTTTGACTTAATATTTACTTCAAGTGGGTAGTGATTCTGCCTGAAAATTGATCAATGTTCACACTAGCACTCAGACTGACAGCATGGTGGAGCTGAGATTTGTTTGATGTGTCATCTGACATCCTTTCAAGAAAGAACTCATCCTGTGGCAAGAGAGACTGAGAGAGCCACGTCTGTCCTGTGGGAATGGGTCATTTTTGAAGAAGAGAAAGAGATCACGTGGTATAGTGCACACTGCCCTTCACTTGTATTGTCCTCACTATGATAAACAGGCAACGCCAAAGGTGAAAGCGTTTCAATAAAGACAGGATAAAATCTAAAATAGAGTTTTTTCTTTTTTCAAAAATTTATTTATTTTGAGAGAGAGAGAGAGACAGCAATCAGGGGAGGGGCGGAGAGAGAGATAATGCCACGCCTGTCCCGCACTGTCAGCTAGGAGCCCAACATGGGGCTCAATCCTACAAACCATGAGATTATGACCTGAGCCCAAACCAAGAGTCACACGTAACCAAATAAGCCACCCAGATGCCCCTAAATTAGATTTTTAAACCAAACTTTATGAAGGGTTTTGAGAGTTCAAAGAAGCTCGAAGTACAGCCAGCACTCACAGGGTATAAAGTGTTCATCTACTGCTGGGGCATGCTAGGCCATGAAAAAGATAGAATATCTTGAGCAGCAATCCAGATCAATCTGTATTTGAATCAAGAAATGATGAGGCACCTGGGTGGCTCAGTCAGTTAAGTGCCCAACTTTGGCTAAGGTTGGCCAAATCATGATCTCATGATTCATGGCTTCAAGCCCTATGTCAGTCTCTGTGCTGACAGCTCAGAGACTGCAGGCTGCTTCTGTGTCTTCCTCTCTCTCTGTCCCTTCCCTGCTCACACTCTGTCTTTCTCCCTCTATCTCAAAAATAAACATTAAAAATTTTTTTAAAAAGAAATGAGAAGACATTGCATTTAAGTGGCATTCAAAAGAGATCCTCAGAGTGGAAGCAATGACAATTGCAATATTGGAATCTGAGAGGACAATTGAAAGCATGAAACACTGCTGGGCCTCTGAGCATCTGTATAGGAGGAAGTAGTAAAGGGGCAAGACACCTTGGGAGAGAGCAGCTTTAGCCCAAATCTCCCCAATAAACAAACAATTAAATGAATGCATGGTGCTTGCTACACAAATCAAACTTTAAGAAGAGTAATCTAGCACCCCTTTGTGGATACATTCTACCTATGAACCACTTCTACAAAATTCAGTGAAACAGTGTTAAAGAGACCAGAAGACTAGAATTCCCAGCATGCAGTTGGGGGAGAGGGATTTAAATAACCATTGTTTTCTTGGTAGGACGTGGCCCCGAGAGAAATAGATGGAAGTTTCTTCAAGATTGAGGGAGAAAATTCTTTTAAAAAGGACAATAATAAGCAAATAATTAAATACTAACAGTAAACCTAAAAAAGGTAATATTAACCTGACAATTGCATAATGCTGTTGGTAACCCAATGTCAACAAAATAAACTGCAGCAAACACTTCTGTTATATTTGTACCACTTCATTAAAACTTAGTAATTTGTGGGGCGCCTGGGTGGCGCAGTCGGTTAAGCGTCTGACTTCAGCCAGTTCACCATCTCGCGGTCCAGGAGTTCGAGCCCCGCGTCAGGCTCTGGGCTGATGGCTCGGAGCCTGGAGCCTGTTTCCGATTCTGTGTCTCCCTCTCTCTCTGCCCCTCCCCCGTTCATGCTCTGTCTCTCTCTGTCCCAAAAATAAATAAAAAATGTTGAAAAAAAATTTAAAAAACTTAGTAATTTGGCTGAAATATCCCACCAAATACTCCAATTATTTAGCTATACCTGATGTCAAGAAGTATGTGCTTAGGAGTGGGGGATCTTTCTGTTCTTGAATTTTTATTTCAATAAAATATTATGCTTATGGATTTAGTCACAGAAGCCATTAACTTTATATTGAAATACTCTCTACCATGGAATTAAGGTAATTGATCACTACATACTGTGAGATCTACATACAACCTCTGGAAGAGAGAAATGACCTATAAATCTTTCAGACAGGTTTTGGGAACTGGCATTAAATTTCCACATTATCAGGCAGGCAGCCTAAAAACAATAGCAAAATGCTAAGAAATAAGATGCGAATGGCCCAGCACTAAGCTTTTTGAGGCTGATTTGTTGATCGTTAGGTTTCCATATGCTACTTAAGCAAAATTCCCATCTAATATTCTTCATACACTGTACTATTTGTGCCTAGAATCATCTTGGATTTCAAAAGTGATACAGATAGAAGTCAGGCTGGATAAATATTAAGGAATTTGAAATTAGAAATATGAATTCTGCCATAAACCTGATATAGATCACCCATATCAGAGTTGCTACACACACACACACACACACACACACACACACACACACACGGAGAGGGAGGGAGGGAGGGAGGGAGGGAGGGAGGGAGGGAGAGAGAGAGAGATCTCCCTACAAAGATTTTTTCCCAGGAAAACAAACAGAAAAGAATGAAAAAAAAAACCCAAAAAACATAAAAACAGCTGCTCAGAGTTCATGGGATGAATTCCATGGTCATTTGCATGAGTCTTTCTGAATGTCCTGTTGGCTGGAGCCCAGGTGATATTCTTTGAAATAAATGCCTTTAACATGAGAAACTAGTCAGAGCATGAATAAATTTCCATGGGCTGTGCCAGTTCTGGTTCTAAACTCACCAATGTAAAATTCTCCATGGAGAGCTACATAAGCTGGCAGCAATAAATGAACAAATTATGTCCTATATTTTGAGCAAATTATGTCCTATATTTTGATTCTTTACCAATTCTCTGTTTTGTCTCCTGCCTGTAAACATTTTAATGAATAATGTGGGGTTTGGTCATCAGTTGTCAAATTCCTAATTGATTCAACTTTGCATAGAGTTGACACAGAAAGATAAGCAAAATTTCCACCGTCAATCACGCTGTCTGATGTGGATGAGCCTGTTGAGCCTTCAAAGACCAACAGAAGAATGCTGGTCATAGAGGAAGAAAAGGAAAAGAGAGTGAACTATATATATTTTCCATGAAACCTCTTGTCACTTTTCTGGCTGTTTTTCCTCATTCTACTCTTTTGGTACATACTCCTTTATCTTCTCCATAAATAGTGACCTCTTTTTGTGTGAGCATCTTTCTGATCTCATTTGTCACTGTAAACCTGACTATTAACCCTGTAATGGTTCTTAATTTTCCATCTACAGCTCTCATGTAAACAACAGATGTACTATATTGACTCCAAACACAGAACATCCCTAAATAAGAATCATCAATTTCACTCCAAACTTGCGTTTCTTCTTGCCTTTCTTATCTTGTTTGGAAGTTACTCTAGTCCCATTGTACAATTCTTTAATCTCCCTGCTGAGGCCCCAGACCTAATCAGTCACTTAGTCTTGTTAATCCTACCTCCAGAATCTCTTTCCAGTTCACACCTCTCACAAACTGAGTCCCTCTGCCCTAGCTCAGGCTGTCAGTATCTCTCACCTAGATGTCTACAACTGTCTCTTCACAGTGCCCCTGTCTCTGATATCTTCCATCAGCAATTCCCCGCCACACTGACCCCAGGCAGTCTTTAGGATAGACATTTGTGAAGTGTGTGCTTACTGGTGTCTGTCTACCCTGCTATGGGGATTTAGAAGTGAATGAAACAAAGTTCCTGCCCTGATGGATTTTATGAGCTATTGTCAGAGATATAATTTGATAATTCCTCTGATTAAAAACCTTTGATAGCAATCCATCATCAGGGAATAAGACCCCATTCTAGAGACACACAAAGCCCTCAGCAATCTGGCTTCAAACACATTTCCAGTCCTTTGTTTGTTTGTTTGTTTGTTTGTTTGTTTTTAACTCCTATTTCATTTCATTTCATTTCATTTCATTTCATTTCATTTCATTTCATTTCATTTCATTTCATTTTTTAATTTGAGTATAGTTGACATACAACATTACATTAGTCCAGTTCTCTTTTTAATCCAAATCTTACTCTTTTGCCACGTGGACTACTCTAGCTGCCATTGCCTGAACATGCTTTTATCTGTTTCCTCTGGTACCTCTCTACTTACTTACAGAATTTATTAAAGCTTCAAGACCTAGCTAGAAATTTTCACTTTCAGTGGCCTTTTCCTCACCTCCCTAGCTGGGCTTAATCGATATTGTCTTCTCTGTTGGCTATGTTTGTTCCTGTCTCCAGCACTGCTCATATTCACAGAATATTATAATTCTTTGCTGCATATCTTCTCCCCCACCAGGCTGTCCATTCCTTAACTGCAGGAAATATAATGTGGTCATCTTTGTACTTTAAGCCCCTACCAAAACTTCTGCCATGATAGGAACTCAGTAAGGGTTCCTTTAATGACCAAAAGCAAAAAACAAAAACAAAAGGGAAGAAGGGGAAAAGGAAGAGAACAGTGACCGGAAAGTTAGGAGGAGGGATGTCTTCAGGGAGGAAAGTACTGGTAATAAAATAGTTAACTACCACCATTTCACATTCAGTAAATACTAAGGATTAGGTGTCATTGTTAACGGAAGGCTAAGAGGAAAGACAGTGATTGTCCCCAACAACCTGTCATCAGTCTAATGGTTAATACGCTTAGGTAGGCTTTTCATAACAGGGAAGCTTTGCTTTACTACAATGTTGACACATGGTGGGAAGAAACTAGACATACATCATTTACAAGAAAATGAAAACTGTAAGCCCCCTTTCAGCTCATGGATTTAGGAAAGAAAAAAAAGAAGAAAGAAAAGGCAATAAAAAACCAATGAAACGGCAATAAAAGTCTTAGAGGGTCAATACGAGATTCCACCAGGATGCAGGTGATTTATGTGTGAATGAAGCATTTTGGGGGATTAAGAAATATTCTGCTGGAGCTTTTGCTACTATGCGCTGTAAAGTATAGAAATATCAGGAAGCATGGCATTATTTATCAAGGAGACCATTTCACTTGCTGTGTAAATGTCCGGAGAATGAACGTGCAGAATTTTAACCAATCAGATACTTGGTGTTTTCTCTAGGCATCCCATCCATTTTGCTCTGTAAACACCAGCATGCAAGCAGCTAACTACCCACTGAAAGAAGGTGTGAAGTTACCAAAGTTCTCTGACATTTCAACCATGGAACACCTTGTAGGCTGTTATAGACAGCAAAGCCTAGCAGACAGCAGAATGAAAGGTGTTTTCTTTTCATTTTAATTTCATGAGGTCTTATATTTAAAAAAGAAATAATGATCCCTGGTATTTATTTGAGACTTCTCTCAGATTATTTCATCTAGAAATAATGTTAATCATAATTTTGCTAATTAGGAAGGCTTAGAAATATTTTATCTGCACTTAGCATAAACAGATGACACATTGAATAAATATGATGATTCTGCCTCTCCATCTTGTAGTTTACTACCAATGTAAACACTTTCTCACTAGGAATGAGAAATATAGACCCAGTTATAGTATTACTCTATGTCCAGGCAGAATTTCCATTTTTAACTTAAAAATGCTGGCATTTTTTCCAGATGAATTGTATAGGATATCCATCCTCTTGAAACAATTACCTTGTAAGAAGTTTAAAAGACACAGCTTTAATTTTTTTGACTGCTGTAATAATTGCAGCTGATTGCAAGTAACTCAATGCAATAAAAATACATCTGAAGCTATAAAAATCACTCGTAAACAGTAAAAATAGAACTTTCTTAAGTCCAGATTCACTGAGACACTCCCCAAAAATTCAAATGAGGGCCGCAGAAGAAAAAGACCACAAAAAGATTTATTTTATTATATTTAGGGAGAAAAATTTATTTCAAAAAACATATCATTTTTTAAAAATTAAGGGTAGGATAGATAGCTTTTTAAAAATATATGTGAAATTATAACCCATAGACTATCTTTTGCCTATATAAAGGCAAGGGGAAAGAAGGTAGAGAATAGAAAGAGAGGCAGTTGGCTTACATGAAGAAAGTTGGGAGGGGGGATGGTGCTTTTTCTGGGTGCCAGGTAAAACTGACTATAGAAAAAGACTATACCTCTCATAAAGGACTTGTCAACATGCATTATGCAATCCAGAGAAAATTATGATTCATATATGATCCAAGATATTCTCAGGTTGCAAGAGAAAAGGTCAATGGCTTCTATGTACTAAAACCTGTTACTATCTCTGTAATGGCCAACAATGAACTCTAGGTGCACAACAGATACATTGCCCATGACCACTCTTGTTTAAACATTATCTTACATCAAAACACATATGAACCATTGCCTTCATATCTGTGTGAGCATATGGCTATTTTAATTATTTTATTTGTATCTCTTTGGAAAAAATGGATGTGGTCTAGCCTTAATATTTTGGCTTCCTTATGACATGTTTTTAATTTATAATGTATTTGCCTATTTGGAAGCAAAGATGCTATTCAGTTAATACTGCCAAAGCTCTAGGAATATGTATCAAATTTAAAGTGCCATTCAGAAAATAAACATCAAATTACTGTTTATCATTCTTTTTCTCTCAATCAGTTTGAGTAATATAAACTTAAGACTGTATTTTAACAATGATTTTAGAAAAGACACATAAGCTCAGTCTATGATGATAAGGCTTCCTACTTACAGGCCCATCTTCTGGGACACTTATTGTTCATCTATAAAGTGCTCACTTTTACATGTCATAAGAATGTTAATCTGGAGTCAGGATAATAACTAAAAATGGAAGTTTTATTTTCTCTATCCATGGAGCAGTTCACTGTTGCATATGAATCACCTAAGCAACCCAAGCTATAATTTCTATTTCACTTAGTAAAAATGTTTTATGATAGTTCTACAAGGTTTACTATATTGCAATAAATAAGTTATGTTGTCAGATAATGGGCAATGGCAATCGTTAAATTTTTGCTAAAAATGTCATTTGCTAAAGAGTATCTTTCGCCCTTAAACATTGAATTAGTTCTGAGTTCAGCCACTGCTAAATTAAAAATAAATCTGAACCTAACACCCTGAAGGTGTTTTGAAATAGCATTAGATGATTTAAAATTCTCTAAAGCACTAAAATAGTGATGTTGTGACTCTGATTAATATTTATCTTTAATTTGTTGGACTAGTACAACAATGAAATTGATTATGACACCCCATTTCAAATTACCCTAAGTGAGGGATTCTCATTCTAGGTAGTACATCAATTACCCAGCATTTTGTTCTCATTCTCAGGCATAAAAGACAATTGATAAAATATCAACTGACATTTTTACCCTAACTCTAACTTTAGACAATTAAAGAGCTCAGATGTTAAGAGAAATAACCCGTCTACTAACCATAAAAATGCACCATTTTAGTTTTCAATATGGTTTTACACATGAGAGATTATCAAATATTTGGAAGCATGTCGAAGAGTCAAGAAAAACTAGTTCCCCAATGTATTAGAGAAAACTTGAAAATGTATAAATAGGTATTGAAAATTCATAGTATTGTCTCTTATTTTACAATTTAAGCCATATAGTGTATAATCAATGTTTTTGTTATATTTCAAATTCTTATATTTTACAGACACTGAAAAAACTTCCAAAAAGATGGTCTAGAAAATTCTAAAAGTGCATTATTACATCTCTTCAAAAGTTAATAAAGCCCCAAGCTGGGCAGGAATTAATAATTATTTACAGGCTTCTAGAGAAAAGGTACTATAAATTAGAATTTTGTAAAAATGGCCCTTGAAGAGCACAGTTGAAAAAGAGTACAAATAAAACACATATTTAAAAAATCTATAAATAGACACCAAGTTTCCAGAAGCAAATGTAAGTCTACATTAGGCTGTCCATGTGGATTACAAAACTAAAAGGCCAAGAGAGTTATATAGCACTTAACTTAAAACACTATAATCAAGACCACATACACAAACATTAAACTCCACAAAAGGAGTCATAGTGCATCTAATATGTACCACAAAGAACCCAAATCCTAAAATGTCTTCCTAAAATGTGTTGGCTAATAACGAATAAATCTGAACACTGAAGAAAGGCTATTTGCCTTAAATAAGAAAAGTACCCTCAAGGCTCACTTTTTTCCCTCTTTGCTTTTACATGGTAATTTCAGACCACTCTTGGGATTTTTTTGTGTTTCTTGACAAACATAAAAAACCCATGTAATTTTACAATTTTCAAACCTATTTTCTCCATCTTTAACTATGTAGAAAATAGCACATTCTAGAGATTATATTTATGTGCACAATTTATTTGTGAAAGCAGCCAATAGTAAACTGAAATAACAAACTTAAAATAATAATTTTAGTTGCCGCAACAATCTCTCTCTGCATTCTGAACTCCCAGCTCCATTCCCAAGATTTCTGTATCAGAGCTTCCAAATATTTGTAATAAGGACAAAAAAAAATCAATAATTTTACCTTCCATATCTTCTAGCAGAAAGGAAAATACCCCACAACTTGACAGTTTCAAATTCAATCTTCCTTCATTATAGGTGTGTTTGTGGAAAGTGGGTTAGTATCTAGACCTCCAGAGGAAAGCTACCCCAGACTGGGGCTTTGCTGACTTGACAGTCATCTCCTTTTATCAGCTAAGGGTGAGAGACTAGTGACCACACATAATACTTCTGTAACTCCCCCTTAACAAATGTTTAGAAAGCTTGTCTTGACAGAAACTGATTACAGGGATAAAAATCACACCCCCTTGTCCCCTTACAACAAAGGGCTCAACAATGAGAAGATTAAAAGACAGGCTTTGAAGTGGCTTACTGTCCCAGTGTCTTTAAAGTCAAAATAGGCACAATGTTTTTTTTCTCTCATTAACTTTTCAGCATCTTCTTGTTTGAATGGATTGGAATCTTCTAAGATCAGATAGTGCCTGAAAGGGATTTGTTTGAGAAAGTTTGAGCGAAACATCTTTGAGAAGGAGGCTATAGAAAATTTAATGGAATTGCCAGTTCACTAAGTAATTAATGATTGGGGAAGTTGACAACGAAAAGTTAACGAAATGAATACTCAAGTTTTGTGTTATTATCAATTATGACCTAACCTACACGTTCTCACTCAAGAGTTAACCAGTTTTTGCTTTTTGTGAGAACAGATGCTATAAACAAAGCTTTCACACACTTGGCCTCAAGGAGCTTTAAGTGGGCAAAGATTTTAAACCTCTACTTTATAAATAAAGATATTGAGGCATAGAGTACTTTTCACTACACACACATGAAAAAACTATAGATCAACATGAAATAAAATTAGAACAAACAGTTTTAGTATACTTAATAATCATATAAGAACAAAATGCAGGGAAAAATAAAGATTGCAGGGTTTCCCAACTTGTGTTACATTTTCCTGACTTCTGTTTGTGTGTTTGGGTTTTTCACTATGTGGCATTGTTATTTCTCTAGAAACTCTCACCATCCTTGGCTCCTAGACCTACTACTCTCTTGGTTTCTTCATTTCTCCTAGTTTAGCTAGTTTCTCAAGGCTTTGTCATTGGACCTCTTTGTTCATATAAGGATGCATTATTTTCCTTCCCTCAACGTAACACCTCAGCAAGTGCACCCTAGAATCTGCACCAGCAAAACTAGAGGACTCTGGCCCACGAGTAAGCTCTGTTCTTTCTATTTGGGTCTTTGCTCATGGCATTCCCACTAGTTGAAATAATCTTCTATTTCAGTGTTGTTTCAACCTTGGTTCCATTTTAGAATCACCAGAAAAGGAGAGGAAACATACTATAACATTTTATAAGCAATCCAGATGATCCAGTTGATTCCACTATTTAGCCAAAGTTGAAAACCACAAAAACCTATAAAAATGCTTTCCATCTCTTCAAGCCCTGTTCATAAACCCTTTCAGCCATATGTAACCCTTCTTTCTTTTGAAGGTTCCCTTCTTGCAAATTTCCAATGATCCTTATGAAATCTTTTTGTATGCAGAGTTCTCTGAGCCCCCACATTCAATGATAATATTAGGAAAGGACATGTGACAATCCCACTCATTGTTTCATCTTTAAATCTCTTTGTTTTCTAGAACTATTCCTGTTGATTTGCTTGACCCAGACTATTTAAACAGGTTGAGCATTTAGTGCTCAATGGCAGGGAATATTTAAATATCCTCAATGTCTTTCCCCACCAATTTGGGTCAGTCCAGCAAGGTTTTGTTTTTTGTTTTTTGTTTTTTTTTTCCCTCTACCAGATGACATCTCCAGTGCAGGGCATCATGTACAGGGCAGTCCTGAGCTATGTCTTGCATAGCACTCTGAGCTTCAGTCTTCTCTGGGCAAATCTTGCTTTGGTTCCTGTTTGATTCTCATTGGAGACTCTAGTTTTAGTCTAGGACCTCATACCAGTCTCTGGGATTTGGATAATCATTTGCTGATTCTGGCATGCCATTTGACACTGGCATTGCTCCTTTATATATTCTCTGTAACTACCTTCTAGCCATCTATTAGTAACTATATACATTCTCTTGGAAAATCTTTGTGAAATGCTTCCTGAATCTCATGGCCATATAGACATTTTACCTGATGGACTCAATAATAAGCAGGTAGTCGACTGGACCTGTTTCCTGGTCCTTGTGTTTGGAAAATCTTTGTGAAATGCTTCCTGAATCTCATGGCCATATAGACATTTTATCTGATGGACTCATTAATAAGCAGGTAGTCGACTGGACCTGTTTCCTGGTCCTTGTGTCGCTCCAATTGAAGGAGTTATGCCAGGTCCCATATCTGTCCTCACCTACTGGGTGTGATTTTGCCTCTCAGAAACTGCCGGGTGTTAAATCTGAGTCCTAGGTAGGTAAGAACTGCATCTTACTTATTTTTGTTGTAACAGTTCACAACGTTCTTGGCACACACTAAGTGCTCAAACTATTTTTAACAATATATTAAAGTATAAAATACACAAACTCAAAACATTTTTTAATAATTAAATCTTTCTTATTTGGAATTTCTATCCTTCCCCCTTCTGGTTCATTTCAGTCAAATATTACAATATTCAGAATTTTTAAAATAGAATACAGAAGAACCACAAAGATGGTAATGTACATATTCTTCACATTACAGATCAGAAACAGGGAACAAAAGGACTTAATGACCTGGTCTGGTCCTACAACTCGTAAGTAGCAGAGCTGAAAGTTACATCTCCTAACTTCTAATGATGTCATCTTAATTACTGGGAAGGTCTAATGATGAACATAGTTGTAGATTGAAAAATGGGAGAAAAAGACTATTGATGAAGTACCTACTGGAGACTAAAAGCTTTGTATATATTTTGTCATCTAATTCTCATAATCATCAAATATTGATAATATTTGCACATTTTAAAGAAGAGGAAACTGAGAATCAACAAACTTAAATGTTTTTCCCAAACTCACACAACCAACAAATGTTAGACACAGATTTGGAACTCAGATCTGTCTAACTCCACAGCCCATGGATTTTCCATTTCTAACCTGACCAGAGGGTAAGAAAGATAATCTGGTATAAATTCTAGACTTAACTAAGGAATTCACTGAATAAAATCCTTGAAATGGGATCATCTTATTTTTAAATCCCCCATCAAACTCCAAATTCCAATATAAAATATATTTCTTTGGGCATTTTCCTTCACTGAGGAGTCACTATGGCTAAGGAATATAAAAATGCAGCAAACATAGGTAATATTATTAGGTGAGTTCTTGAGAGCCATTATCCATGTTTATTATTCCCTGTGAATAGCATTCAACTTATTTTATTCATAGCATGGTCAATAATTTGTTATTTAAACTTTAGTAATTAAATTTCTGTTTCCCTTACTAGAATGTACAATCCATCAGAGCATGGAACAAAATTTTTGTGGTTCATGATCATAATCCCAGAACTCATAGTAGGTGCTTAGTATATATTTGTTGAACAAGTGAATAAATCCATTTATTAATTACCAAATAGTATAATGTAGTATTTCTGAGAATGTATGCCTACATCTTCATCAAACACATTTGGAACATGATTATATTTTGTTAACTCCTTTTTCAATCCTTATTGATTGTCCAGATTTTCTACATTTTATCTTCCTATGATGCCTTACATTTATTTTTATCAACCTAGCTCCTGATTTTAAGTCATTAATTTTCCTTCTTCTTAGTTCCCATTTCAACTTAGTTCAAATTCATACTTCTTATTTACACTACCCAATGGTGACTTCAACATCCAAGGAAATCTTCTAGAAGAATTAGACCTTTTTAGTAAGTGTGGATTGGGAATCACCATTTTAAGGTATTATCAAACTTTTATATATCCTCAGAAAATTGGCAAACTAAATTATCATGTACATACCATTCAGATGATTACTTATATACTTTTCAGAAGATGTAAGATATTTTGAAAGGCTTCAAGTCTTTACATAAAAATAATTGTATAATTGCTTTGATTTGGGCCTAAATGTGAAGAAAAACTGCCAAAATTAACCATCTTGAACTATATTTAAGGGGAAAGAAATAGGTACTAAATTTTGCAACAATTTATTAAAGGGCTTTAAAATTTGTAGCCTTGTTTTTTGTTTGTCCAAGTTTACAGTCTTTTCTACAACCTTTTCTAAGTGTTTCTAACACTGAAAGTTGACTATATTTAGCAAAATGAACTTAACTTCCCACTCATGACTGACATTAATGTGTGTTTTGGAGAGAGGTGATCATTGTTGAAGAAGACACCATATTTACATGTTGGGTGCCAACATTTCTCATCACCCAAGTCTGGTTTTCATAGAATTAAACTGCTCAGCAAATTGGCTAAAGAATATATTGTACATGGTCACAGATGAAGAAACTATCTTGGGGCGGGAGGTGGGGGGATGGGCAAAATAGGTGAAAAGAATTAGAAGTACAAACTTCCTGTTATAAAATAAATCCTGGAGATTAAGAGTACAGCAGAGGGAATATAGTCAATAATATTGTAATAATGTTATATGGTGACATATGGTGACTACACTTATCAGGATGAGCACTGAGTAATGTACAGAATTGCTGAATCACTATGTTGTACAATTGAAGCTAATTATAACATTGTATGTAAACTACAATTCAGTCGTAAAAATTGAAGAAAGAAAGAAAGAAAGAAAGAAAGAAAGAAAGAAAGAAAGAAAGAAATGAAGGAAGGGAGAAAGAAAGAAAGAAAGAAAGAAAGAAACCGTCTTGTCGATGTAGTTCATCCTTGGTACAAAATGCACTATTCTGGTGAGTGATATTGATAATATGGTTGACTATGCATGTGTGGGGTAGGAGGTATATGAGAAATCTCCACCTCCATGTCAGTTTTGTTATAAATATAAAACTTCTTAAAAAGTCTCAAAATATATAATATGTATACATACATTTGTATTTATTGACATGTAAAGAAAAAATAAAATAGAAAAAGAAAAAGAAACTACCAGGAGTTGGTACATATAGTGAAAGGAGAAACGAATCTTCTATACCAACTTATACAGTAAAACCTTTGATTGTGAGTAACTTTTATGCAAGTGTTCTGCAAGACGAGTAAACATTTCTAATAAATTTCAACTTGATAAACAAGCGATGTGTGACCTTCGTGCCTGCCATATGAGGAGCAAAGGGGCTGCAGCAGAGAGTGCTGCTTGCTATTGTATTATCTGCAACACAAACCTGACAGTAGAGCTTTATTGGAGAACTGGAATCCAGAGCTGCAGAGAAGCTCAGGTGCTTAGGACAGACATTGAGAACTATGGGCTTGTATTCTCAGGTGGTAAATATGTGCTTGGTGATTTGAAGGCAAAAGAAGTATCATTGATTTCCATAGTTAGATCTGACCAATTTGACTATTCTCTGAAATCAAAATTCATGGAGTAATGTAGACTTGAGATGAAAGAAAACTTACCCCAGAGATTAGCATAAATCATGTAAAAATTCTGGGACAATCTGTTCTTCCTCTACCATTTTTTTTTTAAATTTTTAAATGAATAGACAGCATGGTGAGGTTAACAATTATAAAGCAAATGAAATATATACAAATCTGCTGCCCCAACAAATCATTTAATTTTATCATGTTCTTTTGCTGTTTTGGTTACTATCCTTAGCACAAGTATTACTCTGTTATTTTTTCAATTGCTACTGCAATTGTAATTAACATTTATATTTGAAAAATATATTCTTTTTGTTTTTGATGGCTCATAGTTTCACACGAAGGAAAACCTAATTTAATCTAAGATATGGCACTAATAACTTTAAGAAGATAAAAGCAAACCAAAATAACTACTGCTTTGAAAGTCTATATTTTATTTTTACTAGATGTAACTAGAGGATCATTTTCCTAATTTGACCTGTAAAGTGACAGATAAAGGCAGGTAATGCATTGGTCAGGAATAAATCGTATCTTGTTCTATTTAATGCAAAAAAAAATCCCAAAGAGTAATCATCAGAATTAACATATTGCAGCTGAAATGTACATGGAACATAATTTTACTGATTTTATTGTCTTGGAGAAAATGCATAGAACAAGATCATGATGTTGAAATTTCATGCAAAAGAGGCTTAATAAAATACTTTCCTCACTACTAGACATAGTATATTCCCATAAAGTATATACAAGTACTATATTTTACATTTTTTTCAAGATAAAATTCCAATCCTTTGTAATATTTTAGCAAGCACTGAAGTGTTTGGTACTGTATTCAGTTGAATTGTTCAGTAGAGATTGAGTGCTATGTCAATTTTTCATTACATGCTTTTACACGGTCTCTTCAATGCTTTCACAAAGGTGGCATCTTATATCATAAAGCTTGGCCAAAGGAGAAAAACTCAAGGTTGTACAGAAAATGGCAATGTTATATTGGCGATGGGAGGGAAAACTTAAAAATTGCTTTTTTATTAACCTCATTGCTTTTTTATTAACCTCTTAAGGTATATAACTGGAGGAGCTTCAAGAATAGTAAGATGCTCTGTAATAACAAATATTTGGACTTCTACGATGAATCAAATGGATTATGAATGATCAGAAATGACAAGGCTTGCATATCTTATTCTAAGATAATATTTAAAAACATAAATATTGACTCTTTTTAATATGAATAGAGCTTAATGCCACTTCAAAATTGGCTGAAAACATTATCTGAGCCTGGCTTGACTTTCATCTATTTATGAACACTGATTGTTACTTATTAATAGGGGTCTTAATGAAGAATTTTTCTCCTCAATCTGAAAAGACGATGGAACTAATAGCAATTGATATTATACCTTAAAAAATTGGATATCTCTTCTGTAGTATACATAAATGAGGGCTGTACAATTGCTGTGGCTACCTTTTTAAAAATAACTGGACACAGTCTTCCTGAAATCTTTACCAGGGAGTATTCACCCCATACTAATGCATACTGTATTCCACTTTTAACTCAAAAAGATGCAATTTGGTCTTTAAAATTTTTTTTCATAGCTTGAAAAACACACGTACATACATATCTGCCTATATATAGGCATACTTGAAGTTAAAGGGATAAAATAAATTTTTCTAAGTCTTGCAACCACTTGAAGTAACAGATCTGCTAGATTTAGGAATAATTCAGCTAGATAATATGAGTATATTTTTTTCTTTCATTATGAAAGTATTCCATGTTCCATTTTAATTAGTTACAAAACATAAGGCTACTTCTTAACCATTTTAACGTTAAATAAAGAGTCTAAAACTATGAGGCATGCATTAAGTTAATATTTAATTAAGTAATTATCAATTCCTAAAACTGTATTTTCTATATATTAGCTTGCTTTCACAATCATGGACGAAATTTTTATTAGCAAACGTAAATGCATTAAACCCCATATTGTTTGGGGACATTTGATAAATTTTTCTAACAGTTTATGAAATACCTAACATAAATCTTTATTAAACATAAAACTTTTTTCAGAGTTTGCCCCTATTCCATTTTATTATATTTTAGATAGGATGAAATGTGCCTTTATGTTCTTAAATTTTTATTTCAAAATGAATACCTATACTCATCACTCATTTTTACTATTTTTTAGACCACCGTGCATTAAATAATACATTTGCAATTAGAAGGGAACATACAAAACAACAAAAATCTACTCAGGCTAACTGACTACAAATATTTCAAACACTTTTTTTAATGAGCTATCACATTGTGTAACACAGTCATAAAAAACCAAAAGAATAGATGATGAAGAATTATAGAGATAGATATAGTTAAAACAGAGAAACAGCATTCATAGCTGAAGACTTACATGAAAACTGAATCTACTAAAAATATAGTAGCTGAAAAAGTACACCAACCTCAAAAACAGGTCAACTTAGACTGCTATCTTTTTATAGATCAAAGGAAGGGTCCAATGAAGAATGGAAGAATCTGACTGCAAACTAACAAAGAATCTCTCTTTGGATAAACTTTAGTCAGCAACTAGGTCCTACTTTTGTACATTTTTTAAAAGTCTATTTATATTGAGAGAGAGAGAATGAGAGAGTGTGAGCAGGGGAGGGGCAGAGAGAGGGAGAGAGAGAATCCCAAATCCCAAGTAGGCTCCACACTCAGCACGAAGACCAACGTGGAACTTGATCCCACGACTGTGAGATCATGACCTGAGCAGAAACCAAGAGTTGGATGCTCAACTGACTGATTCATCCAGGCACTCCTAGGTCCTACTTTTGTGCTTCTGTGTTCATCTCTGCATTGTCCAATTAGTAAGAATCCTGGTCAGCTTAGCCAGAATTCCCCCACTCTTGATATCTGATGGGGTTCCCCATCCTCCACCAGCCCCCAGGTGATGTCTGATCACCTGATCTGCCTTCATCAAGAATCCTGATAAGTTGGTTTAACCAAAATTACGATTTACTCTTTTTTTGGCTTCTAAAACTCTATCTCATCTCATCTCATCTCATCTCATCTCATCTCATCTTATTATTTTATTTTTTCAGGAATAGAATTTACATATATTACCCAGTGCTCATCCCAACCAGTGTTCTCCTTAATGCCCATCACTCATTTAGCCCACCCCCCCACTCAATACCCTGCTGGCAACCCTCAGTTTGTTCTCTGTATTTAAGAGTCTCTTATGGTTTGTCTTCCTCTCTGTTTTTATCTTATTTTTGCTTCCCTTCCCCTATGTTAATTTGATTTCTTAAATTCCACATATGAGTGAAATCGTATGGTATTTGTCTTTCTCTGACTGACTTATTTCGCTTAGCATAATACACTAGTTCCATCCACGTTGCTGCAAATGGCAAGATTTGATTCTTTTTGATCTCTGGGTAATATTCCATTATATATATATATATATATATATATATATATATATATATATACCACATCTTCTTTATCCATTTCATCTATCTATGGACATTTGGGCTCTTTCCATAGTTTGGCTATTGTTGATAGTGCTGCTATAAACATTGGAGTGCATGTGCCCCTTTGAAACAGCATACCTGTATCTGTTGGATAAATACCTAGTAGTGCAATTGCTGGGTCGCAGGGCAGTTCTATTTTTAATTTTTTGAGGAACCTCCATACTGTTTTCCAGAGTGGCTGCACCAGTTTGCATTCCCACCGGGAGTGCAAAAGGGTCCCTCCTTCTCTGCATCTTTGCCAACATCCCAACATCTGCTATTGTCTGAGTGGTTAATTTTAGCCATTCTGACAGGTGTTAGGTGGTATCTCATTGTTCTTGTCATTTGTATTTTCCTGATGATGAGTGATATTGAGCATCTTTTCATGTGTCTTTTAACCATATGGATATCTTCTTTGGAAAAGTGTCTATTCATGTCTTCTGCCCATTTATTCCCTGGATTACTTGTTTTTTGGGTGTTAAGTTTGATAAGTTCTTTGTAGATTTTGGATACTAACCCTTTGTCCAATATGTCATTGCAAATATCTTTTCCCATTCCATCTGTTGCCTTTTAGTTTTGCTGATTGTTTCCTTCATTGCACAGCTTTTTATCTTGATGAGGTCCAAATAGTTCATTTTTGTTTTTGTTTCCCTTGCCTCTGGAAATATTTCAAGTAAGAAGTTGCTGTGGCTGAGGTCACCTCATTGCAGTGGTCTCTATATCTATCAAGATAGTCCCCCTGACTAAAATCTGCCTTACTATTCTTTAACAAGTATCATAAATAATTTATTTTTATTTTTATTTTTTATTTTAAAGAGGGAGAGACAGAGAGAAAGTACTCATTGGGGAGAGGAGTATAGGAAGAATCTTAGGCAGGCTCCAGGCTCAGCATGGAGCCGATGTGAGGTTTGATCCCACAACCTTGGGATTATGACCTGAGCTGAAATCAAGAATTGAATGCTCAACTGACTGAGCCACCCAGGTGCCCCATAAATAGGCTTTTTTTTTTTTGTAAGAAAAAACGAAAGAGGTTGTTGCTATATTTTCCTGTAGGATTTTGATGGCTTCCTGTCTATGTTTAGGTCTTTCATCCAGTTTGAATTTATTTTTGTGTATGATGTAAGAAAGTGGTCCAGTTTCATTGTTCTGCATGCCGCTGTCCAGTTTTCCCAACACCATTTGCTGAAAAGATTGTCTTTTTTCCTTTGGATATTTTTTCAATCTTTGTCAAAGATTAGTTGGACATAGGTTTGTGGGTTCATTTTTGGGTTCTCTATTCTGTTCTACCGATCTGTGTGTCTGTTTTTTGTGCCAGTACCATACTCTCTTCATGATTATAGCTTTGTAATACAGTTTGAAGTCTGGAATTGTGATGCCTCCAGCTCTGGTTTTCTTTTTCAATGTTACTTTGGCTATTCAGGGTCTTTTCTGGTTCCATACAAATTTTAGAATAGTTTTTTCTAGCTCTGTACAGCTGGTGTTATTTTGTTAGGGATTGCATTGAATATATAGATTGCTTTGGGTAGTATCGACATTGTAACAATATTTGTTCTTCCAATCCATGAGCATGGGATGTTTTTCCTTTTTTTTTTTTATATCTTCTTCAATTTCCTTCATAAGCTTAATACAGTTTTCAGTGTATAGATTTTTCACTCTTTTGGTTAGGTTTATTCCTAGGTATTTTGTGGGTTTTGGGGCAATTGTAAATGGGGTCAATTCCTTGATTTCTCTCTCTGCTGCTTCATTATTGGTGTATAGAGATGCAACCAATTTCTGTACATTGATTTTATATCCTATGACTTTGCTGAATTCATGCATCAGTTCTTGCAGGTTTTTTGTGGAGTCTTTTGGGTTTTCCGCATAGAGTATCATGTCATCTACAAACAGTAAAAGTTTGACTTCCTCCTTGCCAATTTGTATGCCTTTTCTTTTTGTTGTCTGATTGCTGAGGCTAGTAGTTCCAAAACTGCGTTGAGTAACGGTGAAGAGAGTGGACATCCTGTCATGTTCCTGACCTCAGGGGGAAAGCTCTCAGTTTTTCCCTATTGAAGATGATATTAGCTTTTGGTCTCCCCTATGTGGCCTTTTGATCTTGAGGTATATTCCTTCTACCCTTACTTTCTTGAAGGTTTTTTATCAAGAAAGGATGCTGTATTTTGTCAAATGCTTTTTCTGCATCTATTGAGAGGATCATGTGGTTCTTATCCTTTCTTTTATTAATATGATGTATCACAATGATTGATTTGCAGATATTGAACCAGCCCAACATCCCAGAAATAAATCCCACTTGGTCGTGGTGAATAATTCTTTTAATGTATTGTTGGATCCAATTTCCTAGTACCTTGTTGAGAATTTTTGCATCCATGTTCATCAGGGAAATTGATCCGTAGTTCTCCTTTTTAGTGGGGTCTTTGTCTGGTGTTGGAATCAAAGTAATATTGGCCTCACCTCTTTACTCTTGATGCTTTCTCTTGGAAATTTTCTATTTACCAATCTCTCCCATTCCTGCACCTTCCTTGGCTATAAATGCCCACTTTTCCTTGTTATATTCAGAGTCGAGCCAAATCTCTCTCCCCTACTTCAAAACCCCATTGTAGTGGACTCTATATCTATCAAGATAGTCCCCCTGACTAAAATCTGCCTTACTATTCTTTAACAAGTATCACAAATAATTTATTTTTATTTTTTATGTAAAGAGAAAGAAAGAGAGACAGAGAGCGAGCACACAATTTCGAGAGTGGAGCAGAGGGAGAGAAAGAATCTTAAGCAGGCTCAGCTTGGAGCCTGATGTGGGGTTCCATCCTACAGCCTTGGGATTATGACCTGAGCTGATATCAAGAAATGTATGCTCAACTGACTGAGCCACCCAGGTGCCCCATGAATAGTTTTTTTTTAAAGAAAAAAACACAGTTATTATCTGAAGTAGTACCAGAAAAACTTCCATAAGCCAGGCTTATTATGCAGTGGTAAACCAAGGGCACTAACAGGGAGGCCCTAAATGACGGACCAATACCACTGAAGTTATATGTGCGTCATAACATTTGAAGCTGATGGTCAGAGGGGCTGAGCATGATAATCCATTGGGTTCTGGAAGAAAATACTACAACTTGATTTTATATTATTTCCATAGAAGAAAATAAAGAGATCCAGTATTAGTGATGTTCAAAATGTGACTGACCCTGGCACTTTCACTTAGTGCATATATCAGATGGTCAGCTTTGCTCCCTGAAGGTGGAGACTTAAGAGGAACAGTTTCACAAGGCAAAGGAATTGAGAACACAGATTTTACTGTTGTATTTGAGCTTTGAGTTTATCGAATATACTGCAGCTTATGGGCATGTGGTTTAGTGAAGTAATGGATTAGCGCATCAGTGTTAAGAAACTAGTCCTCGCGTAGTAATGGACAGGTGGCTTAAAAGATTCATTCCAAGAAACCAAAGATTAAAGACGATGCTGATAATTCAATCACAACCCAATCCCATCAGGTAAATTATAAAATGAAACAATCTTATCAAATATGATGAAAAGTAGGCCAAAAACTATGAAAATATTACAAGATTGTTTATAACATATAGTTATACTTGCCCTTGTTGTTGATAGACCTTGCCCTGGGTGTATGTTGATTATACAGCATGTATATTCTGCCTTTGTGAGATAACTTACCTCCATGAAAATGGTCACCAAAATAATCACTTTCGTAAAGTGTTCAGGATTATGAAAAATAATGCCACATACTAAATATATTTCTTTCATTTATATTAAGATTTTTTGGATTGTTCACAAAGTTATTATTTTAAAAATACAATATCTTCTGCCATGTTTCTTTGTCATGAATTTCCTCACATGTGATTGTTGCATAGAGGAATGATAGCGATAGGACATAACAGTTGTTTTGGTTCACACATGACTTTTTCCCAGAATGTTAATGCTTTGAAGGAATCAGGGACAAGCTTTCTCACAATGAAAAAGAAAACTTTAGCAATATTGAAACCCTTAAGAATAGAGCTGAAAATCTATAGAAGTGCTTTCCTCTAGTACTGTCTCATTTAGGAATTTCAAGAACTGCTCAGTTTTCACAAGTTAAACTTTAAGAGCAGTTGTAGAAGCTGTGTAAGACATGTCTCCCTCACTTAAAACAATGGATTGGTTGAGAAAGCCTACACCTGGGATGAGATTTTTAATTTTGATAAAAACAGTCTCTATTAGAAGCAAGTACCCTTCCAGACATACATCTTAAAGGAAAAAGTACAAACCCAGGATTCATGGTTGAAAAGAACTGACTGACAGATAGTAATTCTAAGTGCCAATGCCTAGGGAAATTTAAAAGTGTTAATATTTGTATGAAGATTGTTATCATTCTCATTTGTACTGTTTTAAACTTGCTTTACGTTTTGAGTGTTCTCTTTTTTCTTTTTATTTTACATAAAGTTAATTTATTTATTTTGAGAGGGAGAGAGCACATTTATGCGTGCGTGAGCAAGTGAGAAAGGGGCAGAGAGAGTGGGAGAGAGAGAATCCCGAGTAGGCTCAACACTGTCAGCACAGAGCCCAATGCAGGGCTCCAACTCACAAATTGTGAGATCATGATTTGAGCTGAAACCAAGAGTTGGATGCTTAACCAGCTGAGCCACCCAGCTACCCAGCCACCTCTTTTCCTTTTTCTAAGAGAAAACTAAAGCCTGAATGTTTTTATTAAGCAATTTTGCAAGACACAAAATTTTTTCAGGAACTCATACATAACATAAGTGCCCAATTTAATCACCCAATCTTTAAAAATATTTTTTCTGCATGTTTCATAATAAAAATACATTAATAAAAACATGGAACATAAGCAAATAAGTATATTTATATTGTACTGCATAGTCTACTTATTTTACTTTTTTTTTAATTGAGAGAGAGCACAGTCAAAAATGTTTTGAAAGCCACTGGTCCAATCTATATTACCCTGTTTGGAAAGGAGTGAATCAAAGCAGGTATCAGCTTCAGTGTGGACAATGGAAGTGAGGAACTCTCAAGGGACAGGTCAGGTAACAGAAACACTAGATGGATATACTGAAATAGAAATGCATGAAGTGATGTCTCATGAAATGGATGCTTGCAAATAAAAGCAAGACAGACTTGGGTCACGGCATATGAGTGGGATCACTTATTCTGAACATTCTGAACACTTTATGGATACATTTATCACATTGTACTCTGGTTAGTTTTTTCTGGATAACACTTCTGTATGAGCTCCTGAGGCAGGGCACCATGTCTTACTCAGCTTTGTAAATCCTCTGCACTTGGACAAAGCTGGTACATAGTAGATAATTGCATGTATTTGCTGAGTGAATAAAGTGATTTATGGATAAGAATATGCGCTCACTTAGAAAGGAAATAGGGTAAAAATCAAGATAAGAAGAGAATTAACATTTATCAAATGGTCATAATGTGTCAGAAGGAGAGTCAGGGACTTTATTACTCTAAATTATTCTTACAGCTCTCCTATGAAGCACATTTCCCATTTGCAAAGAAGAAGCTGAAGCTCAGAAGTTAGTTTATTTGCCCCAAATTGACACAGCTAGTAAGTAGTGGGGCCAGAGTTTGCAATATGATCTGATATGGAAGTCCTTACTCTGGGCCTTCATATGGCTGGGAAGAAGTAGGAACTGAGGGTAGCAACCATAATAAACTATAGCCTTTACATGCACAGGGTTCTTTAAAGTCAGCAATATCATACATGGCTAACTGTGAATTCCCAACCAGGGAAGAAAAATTGGCCGTTAATAATTTACCCCTTCTTTGTATAGTACGCACACCCATCCACTGGGAATATGTTCCAAGATTCCCAGTAGATAACTGAATGCAATGGTACTGAACCCTATATATGCTATGTTTTTCCCTATACATACATATCTCTGATAAAATTTAACTTATAAATTAGGCACAAGAGATTAACAACAATAACTAATAATAAAATAGAACAATTATAACAACATACTGTAATAAAAGTTATGTGAATGTGGTTTCTGTTCTCTCTCAAAATATCTTATTGTACTGTACTCACCCTTCTTCTCATGATGCTGTGAGATGATAAAATATCTACATAATGAAATGAAGTGAGTTGAGTGACATATGTCTTGTGATGCAGAGTTAGGCTGCCACTGACCTTCTGACCAGACATCAGAAGGAGGATCAGCTTTTGGATTGTACTTAGCCTGAGGTGACTAAAACCATGGAAAATGAAATGGTGGATGAAGGGGGACTACTATAGTTCAATTCCAATAGACTCATTTTAATTTGTTTAAGATGTGTTTTAAGACGGAGAGTGATTTCTATATTAATATGTTAATTGATTCTGTCTCCCTGGTGTAAAATCTAAGACTTACGAAATTCAAGTGGATTTGTGAAAGATGAAAAGCTTCATAAGTTCAAGGTCACCAGTCTATAATCAAAACATAACCTATTAGATTAAGACAAATGCTCATTCAGCCTGTTTGAAGTATGTGAGTAAATAATTCATTAATATTTTCACAGTTCTTCCTGTGGGTATATTGGCAATTTAGACTTAATATGTGGTGCACACTAGACCTTGGTTAAATGTCTAGTTTAAAGAGCAAATAAACTTTTAAAAATATTGGCTATAGTCATGGTTTTTTAATGAAAACAATTTCTTCTTACCCTTATCTTAGCATAATAATGTTATCCAATAATTAGGAGTCTTCGAGAAAGTAAACCCCACAGATAGTATAATGTGTCCCTTTGTTGGTGAAAGGAACGGTCAATGTGCTATCACGTCTTTGTCCCTCAAGCAGAGGGGAATTCATTATGAAACAAATAGAGCTTAAGCTTTGAGGCTCCTTAATTGCATGAGCTTTCTCCAAGGTCCTGGAGGGACTATATCAATGTGATCACATGGTCATATATTTTTGTACAATTCCCCAAATTAAGATATTTTACCCATAATCTATTAAGTCCCCTTTTTCCATTCCAATTTAGCAGCCATCACACTTTCCCTTGGGTCAGTCAATGCTGAAGGTATCACAGCATTTTTGGTATTGGAAAAGGGGAAGTTGTTTTGGGGATATTTTTAATTTAGGATTAATGGTATATATGTATATATACATATATATTCATATACATATACAATTTAAAGAAAGACTGAATTATCTTTTCATTCTTTCTGTAGAAGGTGATATTACAAAATTCTTTTCAAACAAAGAGTGATCAAGAGTACTCAGTCAACTAAGGTAGGAAAGAAGGTTCATTGGGCATTTTATAAGTAAAAATCTTGTTAGATTTCTGGATTTGTGATGCTTGTGGGCATTTATCAGCTATCATGAATTTGTAATTTGTTGTCAATTCTTTTTCATTCTAAAACAATAGTTGATTTCTTATTTATAATTTTGTATTCTTTCTCCTAAACACTCAGAAGTTATAAGCTTTAGGTTCCTTAAAACCTGGAACTCAACAACCCCTAGAGAGTAACCTGAAACATTTTTAGAAGTAAAAACCTAAGGCTGTATAATAGATTCATACACATTCTCTAGGAAAGGTGAGAAAATCAGTACCTTTTCTGCTAACCAGGAATTAATTTAGGAGATTTTTATTCAAAGGAGAGAATAAATGGGAATAACAAGTCTAATCTCATATCTACGTGACAATTCCTCCTCTTATTTCAACATTACCCTGATCAGCAGACAGAAGTACAATTGTGCCATTTAGTAGGTATGATTCAGTACAAGGAAACTGGAAGTAAACCCATGAAACAGTAAATAATAAAACAGAGCATACTACCACCTTTAAAACAAAGGAAGTATTATTCCTTCCTCGCCTCACCCAATCTCTCTTCCTGGGTCCATCTGAAAAATATTTTCTCTATATATACCTAATATGAAAGGAAAGGAACACTGAAAACTCATTAAATAATTAAATTTTATTATACAATGTAAGTGGGTTTTAAATGCACTCAGAGTACTAAGCAAGACCTATAGCCATCTATCACAATGTAAAAAACACCTGTAATCTCCAAGCATTCGCATGTTCATATCACCCTTAAATGGGTGAGTTCA
Organism: Neofelis nebulosa; assembly: GCF_028018385.1. Taxonomy (NCBI): domain Eukaryota; kingdom Metazoa; phylum Chordata; class Mammalia; order Carnivora; family Felidae; genus Neofelis; species Neofelis nebulosa. The sequence continues at coordinate 136,417,874 of NC_080784.1, forward strand.
TGGATAAGAAAAGTCTATACTAATTTGTAGAATTTAATTTTGAGAAAGTTAACCCCTAAGTGGTGAGGCAATATGGACAATATACTGCCATACACAGACACAAAGGAGAGCTTTGACAGATGTCTGATGAAAAGTCAGCAAAGAATACTGGACTTATATTTCTTCCTGGAAAGCAACATCAACAATTAAGGTCAGTCTGCTTCATAGCCATATCCAGTAAATGAGATCTACTGCTTAAATTTCACCTTTGAAAGAAAATATAGACATACACACATAAAAAGCCTTAACAATACAGGCAGGAAATAGTTCCATATTTCTAAACATAATTGGTTGACAACATGTAAGGTTAGGTATATGTATAAATTATACATGGTATATGATAACAGAAATAAAACAGCACTTTTATTGCCCTCTTTTATACTGACATTACTGCTAATAAGAATAATAAGCGCTAACACTTATTAAGTACTTTCTGCATATCAGGCACTTTTAGAAGAGTCCTATATGCATTAGTTTGATTTATACAACATCTTAGGTGGCTACTATTTTTATCATCCCCATTTTTCAGATGATGAAATTAAGGCGCACAAATATTGAGACATCAGTCAAAAGCACAAAGTCACAGCACTGATAGAACAGGGATTCAAATCCAGACAGTGTGGATGCATAGACTAAGCTCTTCGTTTTTATGCCATATGTATAATGAACAGACCTCCAGGACTGTTCTAAAGAATTCCAATTTTAACTATTCTGCCCCAAGCCTCTAAAAAACAGTGTTCCTTTAATAAAACGTATCTCTGATATAAGCCTCAACTTCAACTTCAGAAAACAGTTCCCACAAATCCAAAATAATTAGCTCCTTTAACAGGATGCTTCTGTTAATCCATAAGAGAAAAACAAGATGATTATGGAAATTCATGGGAAAAATAAGACCGTTTCCTTTTCTTCATGCCAGTGTGAAAAATGTGCTCCCTTATTAAGTTCATTAAGTAGGTATCAGACTGGTGAGCTGAAAGTTTCATACCTTCACATGTTTTTTTGGTTTTGTTTTTGTTTTCTCCCCAGAACAGGACTGTAGTGACTTAGAGAGTGAGATGATTATGGTAGACACCAGTCAAAAGTGGCTAGAAGCTTCGGTGCTTCACAATACCTTGGAGTTAGAGCAAATGCAGGTGAAATATGGGAGTTCCCTGCAATAATAATAAAACTCGTATAACAGCATGATATTCTTGGAATGACAGATGCTGAGAGCTGGATATATCAACAACCATTCCCAAACCCCCTACTTCCTTGATGAACTTCTCTAATGGCTGAATAAGCTGGGCCTGCAGAGCAGTGTACCAAAAAAGAGGACAATTTTGGCTCTTATCCCTTTCTCCCTCTTTCCCTGCTTCAGGCTGCAGCAGCCATTTTGTATTCAGGGGGAAAGGCTAAGAGAATCTCAGATACATCAGCCCGAACATGAAGGGCCACTGAAACACCATTAATAACCACCTACCTCTCATTTTCTTGTTAGTCAGAAATAGAAACCCTTATTATTTTCAGTCCTGTGGTCAAATGTTCTAGTATTTGCTGACAAATGCAATACTGATAGGCCTTAAGGGAAAGGAAAGATCTGTAGGGGCCAATTGGATTGGTAAAAGATCATCCATAGGAGTAGATAGAAGTTGATATTCAAACGAGCATTTATCATCATAATTGTATTTAGAAAAAGTACCCTGGCGGGGCGCCTGGGTGGCGCAGTCGGTTAAGCGTCCGACTTCAGCCAGGTCACGATCTCGCGGTCCGTGAGTTCGAGCCCCGCGTCGGGCTCTGGGCTGATGGCCCAGAGCCTGGAGCCTGCTTCCGATTCTGTGTCTCCCTCTCTCTCTGCTCCTCCCCCGTTCATGCTCTGTCTCTCTCTCTCTGTCTCAAAAATAAATAAACGTTAAAAAAAAAAAAAAAAAAATTAAAAAAAAAAAAAAAAAAAAAAAAAAAAAAAAAGAAAAAGTACCCTGGCAACATTTGGAAGATAAATAGAAATGAGAAGTTGCACTCTTTTGGAGTGATCAGATATGATTGAGTAAAAAAAAAAAACAAACAAACAAAAAAAAAAACACCAACTTTTAATTTTAGAATAGTTTAAGATTTACAGAGAAATTACTTAGCACAGAGAGTTCCCATATAGCTACATCCTGTTTCCCTATTATTAATACCTTACATTAGTTTTATATTAATACTATATATTTGTCATAACTAATAAACCAATATTGATACATTATTATTGACTAAAGCTCATACCTTATTCAGATTTTCTTAGTTTTTTTAAAAAAAATTTTATGTTTATTTATTTTTGAGAGAGAGAAAGAGAGAGACAGAGTGTGAGTGGGGGAGGGGCAGAAAGAGAGAGGGAGACACAGAATCTGAAGCAAGCTCCAAACTCTGAGATGTCAGCACAGAGCCCTATACGGGACTTGTACCCAAGAGCAGCAAGATCCTGACCTGAGCTGAAGTCGGGCGCTCAACTGACTGAGCCACCCAGGCACCCCTGGATTTCCTTAGTTTTTATCTCACTCTTTTCTGTTCTGGATTCTATCCAAGATGCTACATTATATCTAGCCATTACTGTCTCCTTTAGCCTCTCTTATATCTTAGTATCTAATACTTTCCTTGCTTTTTATGATCTTGACAGTTTTGAGATGTATTGGCTAGGTATTTTGTAGAATGTCCCTCAATTGTCCCTGATGTTTGACTCTTGATTAGACTGGAATTATGGATTTTTGGCAGAAAGACCACAGAGATGATATGCCTGTCTCATCAAATCCTAATAAAGGTATATACTATTAACATGACTTATCACTGTTGATATTAATCTTGGTAAGTTGGATTGAGGTAGTGTTTGTTAGGTTTCTCCTTTATAAATGTATTCTTTTTTTTTCTTCTTGTTTTTACCTTTTCTTCTGTACTCCTTGTAAGGAAGCTACTAATCTTAGCCCGTATTTAAGGAGTAGGGGGTTATGCTCCATCCCCTTGAGGGCAAAGTGGCTACATAAATTATTTCAAATTCTTCATCACAGACTTATGTTTTCTCCTCTAAATTTATATGTGATATAAGTTCAATCATCTATTTATATCAGTAATAATTCAGATATTTATTTTATAGTTTGGATTATAATCTAATACTACTTTATTTTCTTGCTCAAACTGTTTTAGCATCGTCTACTGGGAACTCGTTCAGTTGGCTAGTTTGTCCCTTTGATGTATCCCCATAATCGTGTTTTTGTTTTCATTTTAATAGCATTTCTTTACCTTCTGGCACTGCAAAATGCTCTAGGCTCATTTTGTGTATTTCCTGCCCCAGTCGCAGAATCAGCCATCTCTCTGAGGAGCCCTAGTTCCTTATTGGAGAACACTATTAGAAACCAAGATGTGGGTGCTCAGTATGTGGCTGACTTTAAAAAAAAAATGTTTTTCAGAGTTTTTCATTAAGTTTTTAAAATTAAACATAAGTGCTATGTCAGCTTCACACACTCATACCCTTCACCTATAACTTATTACCTTTCCTTCTCCCTTAGTATCTATCCCAGTTGCACAGTATCTCCAAATGGTCACTGTATTATTCTTTAGCACAACCAGTGGCGGAAATGTAGATGCCTTATGGTTCAGACTTTCTAATTACAAGCCTAGCAAGATGAAAATGGAATCACAACATAGAAACCAACCTTATCCTACCCTTCTGAATGTTAATCACCATTTCTATGCTCATGCCAGGCCGCACACTTTCAGACTGAATATGACCTCTGGGGAATATTACCTCATAATATCCACTAGACATAGAAAACTTTAAAGAATTAAATATAGAAGTTTTAGATCACCTAGATAACTACTGCCTGATAAATATAGCACTGAGGATTGAAAGTTGAATATAAAAATAGGATTCTAAAAAAGAAGGAAAGCTGAAACTTCTTGTCACTGTTATGTTTCCATTTTTTTTCCTTTCAAAAAAAGCACAGAGTAATTCATTAAGTAAGCTAAATAGTCTGTGCTATTTTGAGGAATAGAGGATGTCCCGTCAACAAATAAGAATATAAAAAGAAAATCATATGTTTATTATTGCCTATTCCCAGATCAACTATAGTTCTGTCACCAACTCCCATTCCTGGCTGACTGAAAAGCCAAATATTTTTGACATTAGCTATTTGTCTAATAAACATAAGTCTGATGTTCTCTTAATTCTGACATCGGTTGTAAATTCAGTAGAGTCCACAATAATGAAGTCCAAATTGCGGTTATATGTGTTAAAGATGAAGCACACAGCATACAAATAGCAATGACATTTTAGAAGAATACAGAGCTCTTCAGTCAGCATTAGGTTTTTTTTTTAATGAAAAAAAAATGACTGCTCTGTGCCAGGTGCTTTCCATAAACACAAATTATTTCATTTAATCCCCCTGTTTAGTCCTCCTAAATTAATTTAAATTCCACTTTGAAAATAAAGGTTAAGTGACTTGTCCAAATACCCATGAAGCATGCAGAAAAATCCAGATGTAAGGACATTTTCCTGACTAAAATTCACATAGAGTATGAGCCGCTCAGATGCACTTACTTCAGGATTCCAGCAGGAAACAGTGCAAACAGATTAGGGTAATGCATGGAGGGGTTAGTTAAAAGACTACTCTCAAAAGGCATGGGTAGGCAGTAATAAAGCCTCAAGGGCACCACCCCAGGCTGGGCACTGCAGAGTTGTGCCCTTCTCCAGGATGCAGCCAGTCAGAGGCAACCCACCCTTCCTTCCACCTACAGTGAAGAAGTCAGGGCAATAGATCCTCTGCCCCTCTTCTCCTTCAACTCCATGCCTTTGTTAGATTCTCCATGGGCCAACTTTAACCGAAAGGCTTAGGGAAAGGGAGGTGTGGGGGTGGTCTTCACAGTTCTGCCTATAGAGCCGACAGCAAGATGGGACTGGTGGGCAGTGCATTGGGAGACGCAAACAGACCAGCTCATCAAATGCTGAAGTTTCTCTAACTATTGATTGGAGTACAGAAATGACATAGGATTTGCATTCATTTAAATATGCTAATTATTTATTCTCCTGAAAATAAATTGAAAAGCAGTAGCAAAAGACCTTTGCATTGAATCTTTCTAAATGTCCAAGAACCACAGGTGAATTTGTTCATGTGGGGGGGAAAAACATAGAAAACACATAAAAGCGTTGACAAGATAAGCCAAAGCAAATCCTTGTAGGCATTAAGAGGTTTTTTTTCTTTTTCTTTCTTTCTTCTTTTCTTTTCTTTCTTTTTCTTTTTCTTTTTTTTAAGTTAGGAGTCTTTAGGAATTCTTATTTGGTGAAGCACTTCTGAATCATGAGTAGTTATTCCAGAAGTTATTCCTGAAGAACTGTGGTCTGGCTCTGTCACTGAGTGATTGAATGTGTTTAGACAAGTGATTTAACAGCTTTGTGCCTCAGTTACTTTTTCTCTCTCTATTATGGTACTTGATACTTAATGTTGTATGTGTATTTTTTCATCAAATTAATATTGCCACCGATCAACATAGAGTGTAGCACACTGCAAATTAGGTTTCCAGCAACAATATTCATTCCTCTGTTCATGTTAACTGATTTTTTTTCTGTTTTTCCTTTCACTGTCTTTTTTTTAATGTTTACTTATTTTTGAGAGACAGAGAGAGACAGAGCGTGAGCAGGGGAGGGGCAGAGAGAGAGGGAGACAGACATAGAACATGAAGCAGGCTCCAGGCTCTGAGCTGTCAGCACAGAGCCCGATGCGGGGCTCGAACTCACGAGCCACGAGATCATGACCTGAGCCGAAGTCAGACGCTTAACCGACTGAGCCACTCAGGCACCTCTTTCCTTTCACTGTCTTGTTTTCCAATACAAATTGTCCAAAATCTTTAGAAATATACAGGGAGTAGGTCGCCAATAAACATAAGTAATAATGATTTAAGGAACTTTTAACATTCAATAATCCAATAATCCATTGAAGGTATTAGAGATGTCTTCAACAAAAGAATCCAATTGGAAGTATTTTTAAATATAAATCATCTTAGTTGAAATGGATAATCCCTCCTATTTGTATACATCTTGACTTAAATATTTCAGATTTATTTGTGAGCAAGTGATTTCACCTCACCTGTCAGCTCATGAAATCTTCAGATTTACTTTGGCCACAATAATTCTTAACTTAGAAAGTCAAGAATTAGCTTTAAAAGCTCCTTCCTCATAAAATGATGTCAAATAACACCGCAAGGAGATAAATAAGCATTCTGAAACTCATCCCAACAAGAAAGCCAACAAGGAAAAATGTTCTCCAAGAGCAATCAGCAAACTTCATCAAGTCATTTCTCCATCTACATGACAGGAAGTATGAAACACCTCCTAATGAGTGTTGGATGGGAATTAGGACCATTTGCTCACAGGGCCATGGCACCACACGAAGCAGGGAACTCAGCAGCAGGACTGCAGCATATGGAACTCATTCTCTCAGAGCGACAAGAGTTTATTCATTTCAAATGTATGTGCATTCTCAGGATGTTATTAGAAATGATTTATTTTGAAGACATTTTATTTAAAAACTTCAGCCAGAGCTCTATGCCTCTAACACATAAAAAGGAAACTCAAAGAAGAAAATTGCAAATTCGCCCTATCTGCTTTACATTTCCACGCACTTCTTATTGTTCATATTCATGGCAAATGAAGGCTCATTTAGACATAAGAGCCTCAGTAGACATACTTCAGAAAGACTTCTCCTTCCTTCTCATTGTATCATTTACATTCCCTGCACCCCCCTGGACAAGCTTATATTTTGTGTGTATTCATCCAAAAAAAAATCTAATTTTCTTTCTTTTCAGAAAATTACCTGTCCATCCTAAGTTTGGCCTCAAGGTTTTTATATAGACGTCTTTGCCAAGCTAGAGGAGAATTATCCTGTTTTTCTTATGATACACTGAATTTAAGATAAATCTGTACCAAATTTTACATGGCTAATTCATTTCTCCTACATGACTGTACTGTTTTCTTTGGCAGGGTTATCCTAAAAGTCTTACTCAAAGTACCCGACACCATTTAGATTTTTATTCAAGTACTAATAAGCTACTTCCTAATGATTGTACTCCCCCCAAACCACACCCTATACACTTAATTTGACATTTCAAAGTTCCTATTTTGTTAACATTAAGAAAATTTTAAAATATACACTCAAGTCCACGTATGTGTAGGACACTTTCCTAGAATGTTATAAGGGAAGTACATGTTATAAGAGAAACTCTACAACAATGATAAATAATATCACTAAGAGGTGAATAATAATCTGTGCCTGAAGAGTAATGTTCATTCATTTAGCTAATACTTACTGAGCATCTATGACTGCCAGGCACAGTGCAAAGTGCTAGAAATACAAAGATAAACAGAAAGACCTCGTCCTTGACCTTATTGCACTTATATTCCAGGTTTGGTGATGGATGATTAGGAAAAAGAAAAAAAGGCTACACTATCAAGCAAATAAATAAATGTCCAAATAAGTGGAGATTGTAGTAAGTGCTATGAAGGAAATAAATAGGCTTTCTGATAAAAAAACAATGGGATGGTAGGCTACATTATTTAGGGTGGTTAATAAAGGCCTCTCTGAAGTTTAAGCTGAGATCTGAAAGAGAAGCAGCAGCCAGCCAAGAAAAACTGGCCTACCGAGAGAAGAGGTAGCTCCAAGCATAAAGGGACTAAATAAAAAAAAAATCCCTGTCGGTGTATCTAGGAATCAGCAGAAGTCTAATGTGGCTAGAAAAATAACATGTTCATGGGGAGAGTAGGCCAAGATGAGTTTAGACATGGGCCTTGTCATGCTGAGCCTACCGGTCATGGAAAGGAATGGACCATTTCAAAAAGAGGAGGGACAGGATCTGATATTTGTTAGTTAGTTTGTTTGTTTTAATGGCTGTTATATGGGGAATATATTTGAGTGGGGCAGGGGCATTTTAGGACACTCCTGCAGTATTCCAAGTGATGGTGGCCCGTGACATAGCGATAGCAACAAATGTAAAGACAAGTTGAAAGATGTGAAATATATTTTGGAAGTAGAACTGTATAGGACTGTAAGTGAATTGAACATGAGAAAGGAGGGCAAATGGACCCTGTCTAATACCAGATAGATGGTGTTACCACTTACAGGGCCAGGAAAGGGCAAAAACGGAGCTGGTGATGGTAGAAGAGTGCACACAGACCTGCATTTTGGACAGTGCACGTTGGAGACGCATACTACGTATGAGCTGGCTGTCAATCTGTGTATGAGGGGAGGAGGGCAGGAATTCAGCAGAGAAGTTCAGCCCTGCTGGGAGAGCTGAAGCTCCAGCTGTGTATGCAGGGGAGAGGAGAACTTAGAGCATGAGAGAGAGAGGAAGCCACCCAAGTGCTTAGAATTACAGGTTAGTCTAGTTGTGGAACAATGAATGAAAGGCCTAGCTAGCTGCAGCAGGGATTTCTTGTTGGGGTATGCTGAAATAAAAAAATGTTGGAGAAATAAGAGAGACCTTTTAAACTCAAGCTTATGATTTCTTTGCTTTGTTTAATTTTAGGGAACCATCAAGGGTAACTGAGTAGAGATGTGGAGCAGGAGGTGTGTGAGAGCAGTGTATTATTAAAATAATCATGACTATTCATGTATAATTTTTGAGGTAGGGAAAACCTCAGGCTGATGTGGGGATCCCTCGGCACATATTTCAGTAATTGTGTGAATTGATGAATGTTTGAGTTGAGATGGCAGGCATAGAAACAGGAAGAGAAGGATAAAGGACCATCAAAAGAAAACCTCAAAAATATTTGGTGCCTAAGACATTGAGAGGGAGGAAGAGGAAATGATTTGGTAAATACCGCTCATACTTTTTTCTCTCTTAACTATCCAGTATACATGGGCAATGTGCCTAAGCAGCATACACCACATGTGCCTCGTTTCATGCTTTGTTTCCTCTGGAATGGTAGGCACTAATTTACAAAGCAATAAAGGTAGGCATCAGGACAAACTCCTCATTACTATTCAGAGAAGTTCCAGCATAGAAATAAGGACTGATGAAGGGTAAAAGCAATATCTGCAAAAATCTGTACTTTAAGCAAAGAAACATGCACAATAAAACGTGTTATAAAGCCCCCACAGCATATCATTTAATCTTTTCCTGTTCTACCTCATATGAGGCCTTTTCTTATATGATGGGAAAGGGATGATCACTGGCATGTAAACATTGCAAAAGTACACAAAATAAACAATGGGAAAAATATCATCACCAGCAAGAGCTAGCTGAACAACAAGGCAGATTAACAGTCAGTTTTATGTTTAATTTTGGCATTCTTGTTCCTGTTAGGTTTTTAAAAGAGTATCTGGCCTTAGGCAATTCTTTCCCATTTTGTGCTCTGGTTTTGCCATCTACACAAGGAAGTCATCTAATCTAGTGGAGTGGGAGAGGATTGTATCTGTGTGTGTGTGTGTGTGTGTGTGTGTGTGTGTGTGTACGTATATGTGTGTATGTAGAATAACATATATTCTTATAAGAAACCCAGGAAATTTAGAGGGATAATGATAGATATTAAATACTGACAATATAAGTCTGCACAAAACCAGTATTAAACCCAATGCCTTCCTCCCAAAGCATTTTATTCAAAATATCAGTAAAGAAAGATTTGCTAATATTAATAAGCAATCTGCTTGGAAAATATGAGGAGGAAGAGTAACTATCATGGTTCATTTTAATAACAAATTTAGTAACAAATAAGATGGATGCCAGCAATTGGCTTTCATAATGCCCACCTTCATTCCACCGGTGATTGACAAATTATTTTGTATTGCACCTAGGGAATAATATTAAGTTCACTCCTAATCATTCATCACTTTATGGTTGTCCTGTCCTCAGGAACTTCAGTTATGTCTAATGCCTACTTTTCTTTAGTAATTGGTACTTCATTCAAAGTGAAGTCATCTATTCAATCCAGCCTTGGGTTTTGCAGAGGCACGTGCAATAAAAGCCTCCAGTCCTTCCCGACTATTATGCTGGTGATTCTACCATGTTGGATCCTACAATAAATGGTGTAAGAGCTGTCCCTGACTAAGAGGGCTGACAGGTTTAATACTAAACCATAATGAAGAGATGTCACAAGAATATCATGTGTACTTAATATTTGGTCTTTGGTGAGACCAGCTCTGTAAATCGCAGTTCCTTCTTGACATCTTCTGTGTTTTCTCTGGATCATATATCAATGTGCCCTCATGGGGCACCATATTTCAACAAGTCACCCTGCTTCCTCCCACCTCTCTACACACTTGCTTCTTATATTCTCCATAAATAGCACCTTGTCCTGTAATTCATCTTCCATGCCTCATTCATTCTAAACCTAAACTTCTTGGCCCTGTTTCTGCCATATTAAAATACTTCCCATGGCGAGCTCATGTTTAAAAAGGAAATCAATCGTTCTGATTCATCTGATATGAGCTTCTGGGTGTTTTTCTAATTTATTGTTCACTCTCAGGTCAATACCTCTATGATACTATCATTAAATATTAAAGGCTGCTTAAGGGCACTATCCTTACAGAATGCTCTGCCCTGTTAATATCAGGGAGAATGATACTTTCCTTCCTGGGAGAATGCTTCATTTTTTTTTTTTAATTGCAAGCTTGAAAACTTGGGTTTGCCACTTGAATATGGTAGCAAAGAACAAGCACTCCATCCGAGACTAAAAGATAACTAAGGGGAGTTCAAAAAGAAGGTTGTCATCTGTTTCTATCTCTTCCTGCCTGCTGCTGCTGCTGCTGCTGTAAAAAAAAAACAAAAAAAACAAAAACAAAACAAAAACAAAACAACCCTGTCTTATTAGCGATCTTAGGTCCTTAAACGAAATGGGAAGCTAGAATTCCTGGGTACAGTAAGCTGGAAGAATCTGTCTGTAAAAATAGCCCATGCACCAAAATATGCCAACCTGTACCTGGAAAGTTCAGAGTGTGCTGTGCTGGCCTGGAAACTTCCCTTGTCACCACAGTCCTAGCTATTAGCGCTGGTCCAGGGAGACCTACACCTTGCATCAAATACCTGAACAGAAAAAAATCACATGGAACTACACTTTTTAGTTTCAAAGAGAAAACATTTCAGCTGTTGGGCTGCAAAGCTCACTGTGATTTAAACAATTGATTTCTATTACTAAAATATGCTGGCACTTATTGAGGACTTTTATTTTTATCTGCCAACATTGTTCATCACTCCATGATCATTTTCTCTTTTTGCTCTGTAAGTGAACATTCCTTAAGTAAATCTCTTTAAAGTTCTGATGTCAAAACTTCATGAAATAACTCTCAAGTGATATCTAAAGGAATGGCCAATCCTTAGTGGCTGTGGAGTGGAATGCATGAAGACTAAGCTGTTCTCAATTAGGGCAGAAAGCACAAGTGCATTGCGTGTGTGTGTGTGTGTGTGTGTGTGTGCTCAGTGGGTGTCAGATCTCCACCCCTCACTTTTTTCTCCCAATGGCAACAGGTCAAATTGTGTATTAATGACCATGAAAGGTGTGCAGTAATGTGTGAAAGAAGGAAAGGGCCTTCCTTAAGATCTCAAAGCAAGCTGTAGCAGGAGGATATGAATTGGATGAATTGCTTGTATGTACTTGAGCTTCAGCCTTTTTGTGTCAAAGGTTCTTCAATATCTGGCATCTGCACATCTCTCTAGCTTCATTTATTTTTATTTTTACCAGATGCACCCCTGTTACTCTCTCCAGGTAAAGTAAACTCTTCCAGATCCTTCTAGGCCCTCAAGCCAACTTGCTGCGTCTGTTTCTACACATGGTCTTTGTTCTGCCTAAAATGCCATCCTTCCACATTCCTGGTTAATTCCTTCTTTTCTATGGCATTGTTTTTTAGAGTTGTCCTGCCCACAGAGGCAAAGCCAATTTGGAGAGCCATAATAGACCAAATAATGTTTTATTTTAATGTTTGCACGAATCACAGTTTTAGTTTATTGAACATCCTGTGTCTGTATGAACACAGCTTAGTTGCACAAAGCATTTATTTATTTTTCAGGCAAATACTACTGCTGTGAAGGGCGAGAAGAAGCAAATCTATCATATTACCCCTAGGCACCACTTACTGCATACTATCATTGGAAAAAAAAGAGGAATTTCAAAATGAAATGGTAGAAAACATTATTATATGTAACAAAATAACTTAAATGAATAGCGAAGGAATACCAACCAAGTAAAACACCATATGCAAGCATTGGTCATCTACAGTGAGTTCAGGGGCCTGAAGATCAACTAAGTATCCCAGTTGCTTTGCTCTTATTTCACAAATGTTAGACTTATCTCTCATACTACCTAAAGCTTAGTGCAGTGCTTTTTATAGTAGGCATTTAATAATATTTGTTAAATGTTATGTGAATGAATGACTATTTGAAGGAAGTCATGAGTGTAAGCGTCTGTTTTTTTAGTCCATGTTTCTCACGGCTCTTGTGGTAAGGAAGAACTTACTCTGTGGTAGTCACTGGGGAAAAAGCTAAAAGCAATATTTGTTCCACTTAAAGTTCTTAATTGTAATCAAAAGAGATTTTTTAAATGGGCAGTTTAAACAAAAGGAGAATTAGTAGAATATGTTTTGGGCTCAGAATCAATGAATCAAGCTTCAAAGCTTCAGAGGGACAGAAAAGTAATTAAGTAAAATAAGAAGCAGGGATCCAGGGGCACGGTAGCCGGGCTACCACAGAATCTTATTTGCTTTCTATTTCCTCCTCTGCTACTATTGTTCAAATGGGTAGCTTCCAACCATTTTTCCCTATCCTGAATGTACCAACTGAGAGAGAGTGCTACATTGGTCAAAATAAATCCATGTACTTATTTGCTGTCTCTACTGGGCTGAAGGAATAAGGATCTAATATCTAATGATCTTGATGAGTCATTTGAATTTATAACTCATGCTTTCTTATTCTTAAATAAACTAGCAGTGAGAATTGAAGTATATGCAATGCATTCCAATGTTTTCAGAGAGCATCCTGTTCAGATACTTTATTCTAGGAAACTTACTTGCTACATTATGCATTTACTTTTGTATTTTATTCCCTTGTAGTTCTTTTCCTTGAAGTTTGTGAAAAGACAATAAATATTTATGAAAACACCTTTGTTCTGTTTTCCTCACAGTATTAAAATATGAAGGAAGTTTGTTCTTGCTAATTCGTGTTGTTCATTACCTGTACTAGTAAATTCCTGAAAAGCAAAAACTTTGCTTTACTCAAACTGTGTCCTCAGTGTTTAGAATAGTGCATGGCATAAATGCTCAGTAGATACTTGTCAAATGTTGATTTCTTAAAAATGTTCATTCCAGGATGCCTATTGAGTCACTGCTCATTATAACACAACACAAATGAGAAGAATCTGTGTATCCGGAAAAGGGGGAAAAATACATTTTGTGTATCTAAATCTATGAGATGTGTAGGATATGTTACATTTTTAAAAATTGAGTTCTTGGGGCGTCTGGGTGGCTCAGTCAGTTGGGCGTCCGACTTCAGCTCAGGTCACGATCTCGCGGTCCGTGAGTTCGAGCCCTGCGGCGGGCTCTGGGCTGATGGCTCAGAGCCTGGAGCCTGCTTCCGATTCTGTGTCTCCCTCTCTCTCTGCCCTTCCCCCACTCATGTTCTGTCTCTCTCTGTCTCAAAAATAAATAAACCTTTAAAAAAATTTAAAAAAATAAAAAAAATAAAAAGTGAGTTGCTGAAAAAAAGACATAGTATAATATTTTTGTTGAAATACTACCTAGATACATTAAAGTCATAGAAAAAATATACTAAAATGCTAGAGCTTATCACTGAAGGTAGGTTTGGGAGGGAAGAACAGAAAGTTGTGGGGCACCTGGGTGGCTCAGTTGGTTAGGTGTCTGATTCTTGATTTTGGCTCAGGTCACGATCTCACAGGTTGTGAGATGGAGCTCTGAGTCGGAGAGCCTACATGGGATTCTCTTTCCTCTCTCTCTGCCCCTTTCCCTGCTCGCTCGCTCTCTCTCCAAATAAATAAATAAACATTATAAAAAGAAAGTTGTTTTTACTTCTTACTTTACTCAATTTCTTTAAAAAAGTCTCTTTCATTATTAGGAAAGCATAACATACGTGTTATGAAAAGTAAGAAAGTGCTGACAAGAAAACCCAAAACTTAAAATTACTAAGGTAATGATGAAAATCCTTAGTGTATGTCCTTCCAGATTTTCATCTCTGTATATCTATACATTAAGGGATTTTTTTAAACTGAAACGAGATCATTCTGTACATACAGATTTTTCTAGTAAATAATACCCGCAGTTTCATTTCAGTAACTTTTCACCTCATCTAATACATAAACATATTTGCAAATTAAAACACATCAAAATTAAACTTTTGTGGGGCGCCTGGGTGGCTCAGTGGGTTAAGCATCTGACTTCGGCTCAGGTCATGATCTCACGGTTCGGTTCGTGAGTTCGAGCCCCACGTGGAGTTCTGTGCTGACAGCTCAGAGCCTGGAGCCTGTTTCAGATTCTGTGTCTCCCTCTCTCTCTCTGACCCTCCCCCATTCATGCTCTGTCTCTCTCTGTCTCAGAAGTAAATAAACGTTAAAAAAAATTTTTTTAAATAAAAAAAAAATTAAACTTTTGTTCTTAGAAAGACATGGTTAAGTAAACAAAAAAGCAAGCTCCAGATTGAGAAAAAATATTCATGATACGTATATCTATCTGACAACAAGCCTTCTATCCATAATACATTAAGAATGTTTAAAATCCATTAGTCAGAAGATAGCAAGCCTTTTGAAATAAATGGGCAAAATGTTTGAACACTTGACAAAAGATATGTATATGGCCAAAAAATACATAAACAGATACTCAATATCATTAGTCATTAGAAATATTCAAATTGAAACCATAGTGAATGCCACTAAGCGCCCATTAGAATATCTAAAATTTTTTGAAAAGACTGACATCACCAAGTGGTGGCAAAGATGTGAAGCAAGTGAAATTCTCATGTATACTGGTGAGAATATAAAATGGTACAAATCATTTGGAAAACAGTTGGCCAGTATCTCATAAAGTTAAAAATACACTCAGAAAATTACTCAGCCATTCCACTCCTAGGCTTCACTCAAAGGAAA
The DNA here is from genome assembly GCF_028018385.1 of Neofelis nebulosa. NCBI lineage: Eukaryota > Metazoa > Chordata > Mammalia > Carnivora > Felidae > Neofelis > Neofelis nebulosa. Next base: position 136,432,992 of record NC_080784.1, read on the forward strand.
TCTAGACACATGTCCATTAAAAGAACTTTCCATGAAGATTCATAGCAGCTTTATACTTAAGAACCCAAAACTCAATCAGTGGTATTGGTTTTATGTGGGGGACAGTATAATCACTTCCAGAGCCCAACTCCAAAGTCAGGCTGAGGGAATAAGGAACTTCTCAGCATCTTTCTGGGAAACATCATGGGAGTCTCAGATACTTCATGTAGACTAGTAGCCTCTCCTAGACATGCTGATCCTACATTTTATAACTGTCACTCAAATATAGGGTCAGCCTGTCTAAGCTTAATTTCACAGAGTCTTTTTCCTATATACCCAAGTCATGTTTGGTGCCAACAACTCAGATTTAAGTTTTATGCAGTTTAGGGAAGAAAAGAGTACATTTAGGGTTTAAAGAGCTTAGATGGTCTTTTGGTGAAGGGTTTCTCACTTTCTTATGTATACACAGGTACACACAAATAATGTCTGCATTGACAGTAGCTTAATACTAACCAACTCACAGCGTTATTGTGACTATTAAAAGAGATAATCCAGAGAAAATTGTTTTTCAAAATGGACAGAATTCCACCAAAAATAGGTATTAGCTACAATTTTCAGGAGTGATAGTGCTAGGCTTCACTGCCAGTCATACAAAGCAAATGACACCTGGTCACCTGGTACCACTTCTATAATAACAAAACAAAGATAACATAAAGCTAGGACTTTGAAAAGCATAAAGGCCCTATAATCTCTTGTTCTCAGGATGATTTCAGAACTTTAAAGTTACCAAATTCTATTGCTGTTTTTCTCTTAAAAATGATGCCTGCTAGGTACTGGAACTAATGACAGGCATGGCTGAATATCTATTTCCTATATTGTGAAGTCATCCCTGAAAATACCATTTCAAGTGGCAGTACTCCAGGGATCAAGTGCATGCGAGATGTCTGAGCTCACTCACTGCCTCAGCATGACACCAGTTCCACTTTAGACCTGTCCTAATGTAAGAACACAGTCACTAAACTAAGAGGCTTCTTGGCTTTCTTGACTAAAGGAAACAAAAATAAAAGGAGCAGGAAAAAGGTGGATTTACGGAGGTTTAGAACTTTCCAGAAGGAGCCTTAGAGATAAATGTTTTCCAACACCTTTAATTTATAACTAAAGGGGGAAAGAAAGGGAAAGGGAATGTTGGGAAATGGGAAGAAATAACAATTTTCACAAAACAAGGCTGAGTTTTGCTGCTCTTAAGACTTTGTTCTTTTTTTTTTTTTTCCAGTGATGTTACAGTGGCTAACACCACACCAGCACCATTATCCTAAGAGGCCATTGAGTATAAATAGCATTTCTTAGTCTTCAGTTCATGGGAAATTGATTTTCTAGTTTTTAAATTTTGAAAATGCAAAATGCTATTTGTCAGGTCTATTTAAAATACTGTTATATATCGCCTCTGAGATTTCAAAGAATTCATAGGGATGGGATTTCTGTAGCAGCCATCATGTCTTTCTTTTTTTTTTTAATATGAAATTTATTGTCAAATTGGTTTTCATACAACACCCAGTGCTCATCCCAACAGGTGCCCTCCTCAATGCCCATCACCCACTTTCCCCTTCCTCCCACCCCCCCATCAATCCTCAGTTTATTCTCAGTTTTTAAGAGTCTCTTATGGTTTGTCTCCCTCCCTCTCTTTTATTTTTTTTTCCTTTCAATACAGATAATTTAAAAACATGCATGTAAATATATAATTTGGCTCTTTTGTATCTCATATGAACAAATTTGCCAATGGGAGGCAGTTAATCTCTCAACCTATGTGTTTCTGATTTGAAGAAATGGGCACAGCAGATTTGCCTCACTGGAGATAGGTGGTGTGGTAACTGGGAGGAAGGTTACAGAACGTAGATTAGACTACTAGCCCTGCCATTTGCTAATTGTGTGATCATGTATAACACAGCTAGCCTCACTTACTGTGAGATGTCTTCAACTGAAAAACAAACGTAATTCTTCTACAGCCCTGGAACACATAAAACTACTTAACCTGGAGCTTGAGGACTGGGTGATAGTGTCCTTGGCAGTGCTACCCTCCAAATACCACCACATCCTGACTCCTAACCTCCCATGCTGTGAATAAAAAGGTATCACATAGGTAGCCAGTGAAGACTATACATGTACCCTAATCTTTGACCTTGCCTGCCTCCCAAACTGATCTTGCAGTTCCTCCCACAGGCCAGGTAGACTCCCACACCTGAACCTATCCATCTGTGGTTTCCCCTGCCTGGAAAGCTCATTACACAGCAGGCTCCCTTAGGCTTCTGCTCACAATTCACTTCTGAGAGGTGTGTCTTTTCCAACCTGCATACAATAGCACCCTGCTCTGCCATTGTTTCATATCTCTTTTACTTGGCTATATCTCCTTGTATGGCCCTTACTGCCTGGCATACTTAATATTTATTTTATTAAGAATTATTTATACATATAACACATTGTGATTATATATCTTCTGTGTCTAGAATCTAAGATTATTGAGGGCAAGAAGTTTGTAAGTTTAATTCACTGCTAAATTCCCAATACTCAGTAGTGCTTATCATACAATACAAATTAACAAATATTTGTTAGACGAATGAGAAAATAAATTATGTAAATTTTCTAGGGATTAAAAACTCAGGTGATACTTAAATCTTTCTGAGTAGAAATTCATGGCAGATCAATAAACAGTAAAATCTAGGTATTGAGGTATTATATTGTTATAGACTTGTACTGGTTAGATTTTGCATGTACTCCAGAAAGTTTTAGTAGAAATCTAATACCAAGAAATTCCCAACATAGTTTATAAATGGATGTGTCCTCCAAATCTTCTCTTTTGTTTCTCAAACCATCTGGCATCCAAGATCTTTCAGAAAAATGTATGAACTTAGATTTACTTTGGCTAAATTATATTCTAGCCTTTGCAAGAGTTGGGCTATAAACTGGTGATAAAATTACTGTAAATCTTGCTCTGATATCTTATCCTGCAATATAAATAATGAGATAGTTCTAAAGGTGGTCTTTTGATTGAAGGGCACCATTCCATTTAACTACATTTCAGAAATAAATCAAACTGTGCAAATTTGTTTCCTTATTGCTTTTCCCAACAAAAAGGCCAGAAATCAATTTTTCTGATACCCACGGCATGGTGATGAAAACTGTATTGGAATCCTGACAAATTTCTTTATCTACGACAAGGCAGAGTGAAAGTTGGTTAATAACGACATTGTGATGTTTGAGAATGACCCCATTATCACTAGATGGAAATTAATTGATCTTTTAATATTTATTCCAATAGGGAATGTAGAGTGTTGACTTCAGAAAATCACTTTCCTAATCCTAATGAGATCGACAGTCGGTGATTTATGCTGTACTATCTGACTTATTTTACAGCAGTAGCAAAAGGTAAGATATTAAAGTAGTATCTCTCAACAAAAAGTGCCATTAATCAAAAGTCCTGACAAATGACTGTGGCTCCCATTCTCTCACCATAGAGAACAGAGGGTGAAGATGAACTGTTGTGGAAAGGCAGATTTTTTTTCCCTTCTAGCAATGTCTACAACAGCTCCATTAAAAATGAAACAATAAAGAGAAAGGTAAAAGATCATATTTTTTACTTTAAAAAGTATAATCACCAATAAATCTTTACATCCTCTTACTAGCTAAATAAGCTTTTCTAATGACTTTGAAAGTTTTGCTATTTAGAAAAAATGAGTCCTAGAATAGCCCTCCCAATACCCTCCAGTGAAAACTCTCACTCTTTTACTTAATTTTTCTTCACTCTATTGACATAGCTGGGGACTTTCAATGCATGATTTGGCATTTATTATTTATTTATTTAAATAAATAAATTTAAATAAACAAAGCTTAGAAGGTTGTATTGCTTCTTCTCCCTGAGTGAGGTGGGTGCTGATGAGAAACACTGCTCTGTGTCTAAAGTATGGAGAAGAAAAATTTATATTGAAAAGAGAGGGAATATTAAAGGTATAGGAAAATCCCGGGGGAAAATCCTATTGTATTTAATTCCAAAATATAAACACAAATATACAGTAATGTATTATATTAATGTGTACATTAATGTTTCCATAGTTTGAGAGTAAGATGGACTGGAGTTAGATTGGGACTCTGCCACGTACTAGCCTTGTGACTTTAGCAAGCTGCTTAATCTCCATTGATCTTAGTTTCTTAATCTTGGGGCACCTGGGTGGTTCAGTCGGTTAAGCATTAGACTTGGGCTCAGGTCATGATCTCATGGTTCGTGAGTTGGAGCCCCGTGTCGGGCTCTGTGCTGACATCTGGAGCCTGGAGCCTGCTTCAGATTCTGTTTCTCCCTCTCTCTCTGCCCCTCCCCCACTCACGCTCTGTCTCTGTCTCTCTTTCTATGTCTCAAAAATAAATTAACATGAAAAAATATTTTTTAAAAAAAGTATTGCCCAGACACTGTTCAATAAGTTTGACTTGCAAAAGGAAAAAGAAAAAAAAGTATTGTTGACAGTGACATGTACTTTTCTCCTGGTGCAAGGTTAAAGTTGGAAGTGATAAATTCTATAAAATATAAAACAATCCAGGTGGAACTAATACAGACTAGTATTCTCCAACCTCTTGGTCAATGATACATCTGTCAAATTGAGGCCATGCAACAGAACATTTGAAGGGATAAATTGGCCATTGGTTCCACTAACCCCACTCCAATCTCTAATAACTCACTTCTCACACATACAACTGTACTCCCCTTAAATCCCCTAAGATTCACTATGGTTACTATCATTTGACACATTACAATTGCACCAAAAATTGAAATTAAAAAAAGAATTTTGAAGTACATCAACAGTCTTATTATCCTAATAAACATTTCCTAGTCCTTGACCACAAAGCAAATTATCTAAAACACAAAGTACAACTGCCATTGCAATTTATATGGAACACATTCAAACCATCATTTAGGAAAGGTATAACATATCTTTTTACCTACTCCTTTAGATAAATACAGGGCTTAACTACTTTTTTAGTTACTAAAAAACTATGTTTATGGTGTGTGTATGTGTGTATGAATTCCTACTAAGAACTGCTAAGACCATGCAATAGAAGGAAGATTAAAAATGTTTTATTTAGAGGTGCCTGGATGGCTCAGTAGGTTAAGCAACTGACTCCGGCTCAGGTCGTGATCTTGCAGTTCATGAGTTTGAGCCCCATGTTGGGCTCTGTGCTGACAGCTCAGAGCCTGGAACCTGCTTCACATTCTGTGTCCCCCTCTCTCTCTGTCCCTTCCCCGCTCGTGCTGTCTCTCTCTCTCTCTCTCTCTCTCAAAAATAAATAAAAACACATTTAAAAAATAAAATGTTTTTTATTTAGGGACACCTGGGTGGTTCAGTCGGTTAAGCATCTGACTCTTGATTTCAGCTCAGGTCATGATCTCACAGTTGGGTTCATGAGATCAAGCCCCATGTGGGGCCCCACACTGACAGTGGGGAAACTGCTTGGTATTCTCTCTCTCCCTCTCTCCTTCCCCCTCCCCCACTCACGCTCACTCTCTCTCAAAATAAATCAACTTAAAAAAATGTTTTTATTTAATCCTCTACTCTCAAAACTTCGCCACCAAGAAGCCCAAATTAACAGTAATTTAGGGAATATATTTTATATACCCACTCAATAAATATTTATTAATGGCTTATAATATGATTCTGGGTTCAGAGCTGTGGCCTCGAGGTGCAATAGTGAACAAGTACAGCCAGGGTCTTAGCCTTCAACTAGTAGTAGGTTCTATTGGAGAGTCTACATCTCTTTAGGATCTTATGTCAGTCTTTAACCATTAAGTTTTGTTTCTTATAAAGTCCTAAATCTATTTTATAAACTTTCTCTATGGGATCATTATGTATAACAAATTACTAATAATACTAAACTACTAATAGCAATGTCAATAAAGATAATGAATAACCTATAATATTCCAGGGAGAAACTTATGTATTATGTATGTTATCTCACTTACTCTTTACCCAGAGAAAGTAAACAATTAGGATCCACTGTTACATTTTCATAAGCAATGACAAATTTTATTTTATTAAAAAAAAATTTTACGTTTATTTATTATTGAGAAACAGAGAGAGACAGAGTATGAGCGGGGAGGAGCAGAGAGAGGGGGAGACACAGAATGAGAAGCAGGCTCCAGACTCTGAGCTGTCAGCACAGAGCCCGACGCAGGGCTGGAACTCACGAACCGCGAGATCATGACCTGACCCAAAGTCAGACGCTCAACTGACTGAGCCAGCCAGGTGCCCCAGCAATGACAAATTTTAAAACATGTCACCAGCTTACTACATTTTAGGGCTCTTTGTATAATACATTCTATTTAATTATTCTGCACTTAATTAAAATAAATCTGAGTGATAAAATTTTAAACATCTAGCTGTAAAAAAGCATAGTTCAATATACATTTTGCATCAATATTGGCTTCTATAATATATTATGAAAGGAATCAAAAATATATAGTCAATGATTTAGAATATTATACCATAGAGTCAATGGTTTAAAGTTCCAACAAGTTTTCTAATTTTTGTTTATTTTTCTATAAATAAATGGATTTTCAGGTATTTCTTATCACTCTTTATTTTGACAAAATTATATTTTTGCCATGGTAAAATACCATTTTATTGTAAGTTGATTTTATTGACTTATTGTAATCTCTCAACTTCATATAACAATGTACTTTCTGAGACACTTCTTAGAGATGAAGCCCTGTTCATTAGGTTTGAGTATAAGTGAAAGTGATTTAAAGACTAAATCTATAACAGAACTAAATCTATAATAGGTGTTATACACCTTTAACAGCAATTAATCCCCCCATCTCTGTAACACACCTTAATGTGCTAAGTTCAATATATATATATATATATATATATATATATATATATATATATAATGTAATAGAATGAAACATTTTGCTCTTTTTATAAAATTTTTTTTTAATGTTTATTTTATTATTTTTGAGACAGAGAGAGACAGAGCATGAACGGGGGAGGGGCAGAGAGAGAGGGAGACACAGAATCGGAAGCAGGCTCCAGGCTCTGAGCCATCAGCCCAGAGCCCGACGCGGGGCTCGAACTCACGGACCGCGAGATGGTGACCTGAGCCGAAGTCGGACGCTTAACCGACTGAGCCACCCAGGTGCCCCTTTGCTCCTTTTTTAAAGGTCAGTATCAGTACTCTCATCCCCCTGTCCCACCCTGTTCACTCACAAAATACACACACACGTGTATGAGCACATACGTACTCTCATGCATGTGCACACATATACACGCACACACCTTATTCACACTCTAGGAACACAAAACAATGTAGAAAAAATTTTAATCCCAAACCAAGTAAATTTTACTCTAAATACCGTTGCATACCTTTTCATTCTAATAATACTATAATATCTCCCATGTCATTTTCAGTTCACACTATTAATTCTACAGAACAAAGCACGCTAAAGAAATTTTTCTCCAGGCATTAATGAAAATGACGTGAAAAACGTTGATTCATGAGAAAGGGTTAGCTTTAACTGAACAAACTTTCCATAAAATGTCTACCTATGAATATACATAAATCTATATTGTGATAAATTGTTTTAAAATATAAAGTTATTTATAAAGAAACTTTATGTCTTTTCTTATTTTTATTTTATACCAATCTCTAAATTCAGATTTATTCCATCGGTTGGAATTAGCGGTCAAGCATTATTAGTATTCTTTGGTTAAATTTGATTAACTTATTAACTAAGGAAAATGAACATTATTCAGAGAATGATTACAAACCACAATCTTGGGGCACCTGGGTGGCTCAGTCGTTTGAGCATCTGACTCTTGATTTTGCCTCAGGTCATGATCTCACGGTTTGTGAGATGGAGCCCCACGTGAAGCTTTGCATTGCCAGCACTGAGCCTGCTTGGGATTCTCTGTCTCACACTCTCTTTCTGTCCCTCCCCTGCTCATCACTCTCTTTTTCTCTCAAAATAAATAAACAAACTTAAAAAAAAAAAAACAAACACGATCTTCCTTCTGATCAAGATGATCAGGTGAGTCAAAAGACTTAAAAGTTCAAAATTATGAATCTACTATCAAATTTTTTTATCATGAGTTCTTTTTGCCTTTCCAGTAATCATGGATAATGATAGGATATAGAACTAGAATGCAGGTTTCCTGACAAATGACCCAGCTTTTAATTCTGTTGATCTATTTATACAATATTAGACATACATAGAAAATAAAAAAAAAACTATCTGACTAATTTAGCATTTTAATTTAACCTAAATAGAAAATATTACTATACCACCAATCTTATCTTTTAAAAACTTAAAAGCAGTCATAAAAGTTATAATATATTGACTTTCTAATGGCAAATTTATCACTTTCAATGAGTTCAGTTCCTATGGATACTTACAGGAAAAAAGTCTAGTATACTTCTCTAGTATACTTCTAACCCTAAGCATTTTTTTAACATACATTTAAAGTTTCTTACTTAGGTACATTATATTCATCCCTTCTACAGTTTTCCTCTTCATTTTACCTTCATAATAAGGAAACGTATGAAGAGTGATAAAGGGAGGGAACAAAGATGGAAATGAGGACACAAGACACTTCTGAGTAAATTATTGATGAGAAAAAAACTAGAGGCCATTTATAAACAAACATTTGTTGGCTGTACAACTTTTAAATATCTTAATGTAACATGTTGTTTCTTAATGTGAAAATTTTTATTTTTAGTGCTAACTCTGACTGCTTAATGGTGAGTATATTTAGCATAATCAAGAGCTGTCAATGATGTGGTCTGACTGAATTTAGAATCAGAATCCATTTACTACCGGGGTGCCTGGGTGGCTCAGTGGGTTAAGGGTCTGGCTCTTGACTTCAGCTCAGGTCATGATTTCACGGTTCGCGGTTTGAGCCACACATTGGGCTCCTTGGGATTCTCTCTCTCTCTCTCTCTCTCTCTCTACCCCTCCCCCACTCATGTGCTCTCTCAAAATAAATAAATAAACCTTTAAAAAAAAGAATCTGTTTGCTACCTGTGAGTTCTTGGCTGGGTTATTGGACCTCCCTAAGTCTTAGTCTTCCATATGTGTACTGATACCATCTGACCATTAAGATGGGAGGGCCAAGTGAGACAAGTTACACAATGCACTTGGCAAAGATAGATGCTCAATCAACATGAGCTCCCTTACTCTTCCCCTAATGCCAGCTGGCTGGCAGATCACATTAAACAAAAAAGGAAGCTATGTTCTCCTTTTTCCAGACAGCTGGTAATCCAGACATCACAGGCCTTCTACAAACAATGTTGACTTATTTTTGCCACAGCTGATGTGTATATAATGTGCCTTGCCAGTTCTCCTCCTGGGTTGAATTCATGACTTGTTTTTCTTTATTGCTCCTCGTTTTGTGGAACCAGATTGAGGTAAAGTAGTAGTTTTGTAATGTTTTGTATAGACTTCATTTAGTGTATTGTAGTAACAGCAACAAAAATGTTTTACGCTATTTGGTCCTCACCACAGCCAGATGATGTGTAAAATATTACTCTTTCCAATCTGTGGATGGGGCCACTAAGAGATACAGGTTAAGTTACTTGCCCAGCATCATTTGGGTAGCAGAGACAGAGGCAGGATTTGAATCAAGATATCCTGATTCCAGAGCTTGCACTCTAACCCCACAGACATGAAAAAGAGCTAGATTTGCACGAAGAGTAAACATGGGACTTAAATTTCCATCTACTTCCTATTGCACTCAACTAAGGAGTCAGGGTTGGGGGCCAGCAATCACCAAACACCTGAATGATATTAATTATGCATTTATTTCAAAAGAGGAACACTGAAATTTCCTCTTGTGGGTACATATGCATCTCCTTTTACATCACTCCAGTATAGTACCTATAGGGTATATCTTCAACAGGCGACACATTTTTTTGTTATGTCTAAAATATTCTACAGGGGTACCTGAGTGACTCAGTTAAGCATCTGACTCTTGGTTTCAGCTCAGGTCATGATCTCACAGTTCGTGGGTTTGATACCCAAATTGGTCTCTGCACTAGCAACACGGAGCCTGCTTGGGATTCTCTCTCTTTCCCTCTCTCTCTGCCCCTTCCCTGATTGCATGCTGTCTCGCTCTCTCTCTCTCAAAATAAATAAACATTAAAGAAGTAGATTAAATAAAATATTCTACAGTTTCAGAGGCATATTCCAGCTCTTTTTCCTTTTACCTAAGGAGAAAGGGCCACATAAGCAGTAAATGCTTAGAATAGTATCTGGTACATAGTGAGAGCTGTATTATTTATTATTTTTGTTAATATTGTAATGTTGTTATTACTATTTACAATCCAGAGTCTGTGTAGAATAGTGTTTAAGAGTCCAGATTCAGGGGGCGCCTGGGTGGCTCAGTCAGTTGAGCGTCCGACTTCAGCTCAGGTCATGATCTCACGGTTTGTGAATTCGAGCCCCGTGTCGGGCTCTGTGCTGACAGCTCAGAGCCTGGAGCCTCCTTCTGCTTCTGTGTCTCCCTCTCTCTCTGCCCCTAACCCACTCGCATTCTATCTCTGTCTCTCTCAAAAATAAATAAACATTAAAAAAGTAAAAAAATAAAAAAAAGAGTCCAGATTCAGGAGCCAGATTGCCTGCATTCTAATTCCAACTGAACTCTTTGGTAGCTGAGACCTTGGGTAAGTCATTTAACCTCTTCAGTTTCCTCATCTATGAAATAAAAATAATAGAATTTATCTCATTCAGTACAATGATATAAATTTGGTTAAATTTTATATCACATGGCAATATACATAAAGCCAATGTTGTCTGAAATGATGGTGAGAATTTCTTCCTTTCGCCTTATCTGTGCATACCTATGTATAGGACACATTCAGGGAACACAATTCATTCAGCAGTGTTACATCAGGTGTAGGCATCAGCAGGATGCTCCTTGGAAGGCTATAAAATTAACTGAGGAAGATTGATTTCAGAGCTCCTGGCCTCTTTGGTCTCAAGGCCAATTGAGTTTGAACCCAGATTCTGCTACTTGATAGTTGAAGAAGTAATTCCATCTCTCTAAAACTCAGCTGTTTCCCTTGCTATAAAGTGGAAAGGATATAACGACCAGCTCATAGAGTTTTATTTGGATAAATAAATGTCTAATGTAATTATTTTTATCATCTCAATTACATGCAAGCCCCAAATTATTAGTGTCCAAAGAATTCATAAAGAGAATTCTTCTGTCACTACTTCTTCCTTGAAGAACCTACCTTGAAAAGCATGAAATTATATGAAATTATTGTTACAGATGAAAATAACACCCTCTACTTTTGTCCATCTGGTAAAAATCGGAAATTTTGCAATGTATGATATTTGTTTAAAATAGAGGCATCGGTAGTTGATTTCAGAGTTTAAAAATCTACCCATACTTCCCATTTTAAGTAAATAACATCATTTGGATACATCAAAATTTGCTTTTAAAGACACAGAGGCACATATCTTGCAAACTGTATTTTAACCAAATTTATATCAATGTTGAAAAATGTACTTATACCAACAGAGTTTAAAACAATAGCTTTTGAATATTTGTTTCTCATTCATATTAACCAAATATCACTTGTCTTAAAGCTGCCATGAAATTAATTACAGTAGAAAGTTCTGCAATACATTCCACCCCAAGGACATGAAGCACTATGAAATAAAGAGACATATGCTAGAATGAATGAATTCACTGGGAAAAGGATGAGACCTGTAAGATCCCTACTCCTTTTCACATTTGAAAGGTGTTTTAGTAATATCTTATAAGTTGAAAAGAAAGTTCCTCTTCACACACTTCATACAATTTTTAATCACTAGCCCTGAGATATAAACTTGAATTAGAATAATGGGTTTAAGTTGTCTTGCCGAATACTATGACTGAAAGTGTGCCTAATAAGTAACAAAATATAAATATAAAAAGATACTCAGAAAAATACAAGTGAGGCTGATGGGAACAAAGAAACTGAATCTTATTCAGTTCAGTGAATCCCCCAGCACTGTAAAAAAAAAAAAAAATTCAAATGACCCATCTTCTTTCTGAGAAGCTATATTCATAGGAATCAACCCAACCCATTCCAACAGCAAGGATTTACAAGTTTCAGGAGATTACAGTGTACTTTGTCATTCTTTGGCCAATTACCAGGAACAACAAATGTGGAAGAAGGTTTCTCTTTTATCTTGTCTTTGACCACAAATTATCCACCACAACATTTTTAAATATATAGCTGCTCAGAATGAATTGGTAGACACCTCCCCTATTCTTACTTCTACAATCACAGTTTCTTAAGAGTGTTTTTTGTCACGAGACACTAAATTTTTAATAGGTGTACTTTATTCAACATAGAGAACAGGCTCTACTGAATTAAAATATTCCCCTGAATGATTATTCTAGATCTCATTTAAAAACTAATAGTAGGTAGATCCAAAATGGAACTGAGGTAAGCAAAACAAAACAACATCTTTTGTAGTTTCCTGATTAGTTGTGAGGTATATACTTTAATGTCACTATTTATATGGTCTTTGTAACATTTAAGTGACCGAATTCTAGACACAAAATCAAATAAACACCTAAAATAATCAGCAGCTCCATGTTGGATAAATAAATATTGTCTAATTGCATAGTTACTGTATCTCTTCTAGCCATCAACCATGCGACTTTGTAACATGGATAGTCTCCTTTTAATCAGGCGACAGGACAGATTTAAGACAACTTAAGGGCCGTTACCAACAAGCTGTGTTACAATATGAAATAAATTAATATTTGAATTTTGATTTACAAAAGCTACATTTCAATAATGGTCCATTACAGGTAGAATGTTTATTTCTTTAAACATTCACATTTGCGGGTTTCCTTTCAATTTACAAAGCCAAAGCTATAGTCATCAAAGCCAATCCTGTTAAATATTCAAAGCCTTGAGTTGACAAGAGTTGAGTTCTCACAAGAACACAGCATATGAAACAAATAATATGGGATGAGATATGGCACCAGTGGAGCAGGCCAGGCCACTTGCAATGCTCTGTGCACAGGGCCACTCTTGGGCCACTCACTTTATCACACCTCGTATGGCTGCTTGGCTCAGTGTCTACTCTAAAGTCTGTCTCTTCTTCATGGCTTTTAATTACACAAGCTCACTGCTTAAATGCAAGGTTTAAAATGCAACTCAGAAAAAATGATTCTTTGTGTCCCTTGAATAACTGTGAAATTGACACTAGTTTTCTTTTTTCTTAATTATTTTTCTTGCTTATTTATTTTCAAGAGAGAGAGAAGGAGAGAGAGAGACAGAGAGAGACAGAGAGAGAGAGAGAACGTGAGCAAGCAGGGGAGGGGCAGAGAGAGGGAGACACAGAATCTGAAACAGGCTCCAGGCTCTGGGCTGTCAGCACAGAGCCTGATGTGGAGCTCGAACTCATGAACCGTGAGATTATGACCTGAGCCAAACTCAGATGCTTAACCAACTGAGCCAGCCAGGCACCCCGCCACTAGTTTTCTTAAGTATTGTTTTCAAAGTTTACTTAAGTTTATTCTTAAGTATTTGTTTTTTATTTTTGTTTTATTCTATTTTCTCCAAATTCATACAGGTCACTGAGTTCTTAACGATGGTACTTTATAGTTTCTAAGTTAACTTCAGTTAAAAGCATTTATTTTGCATCTTCTTGGTCAACAGTGTGAAATTATTATAGTCGCAGAATTATTTTCTTTTCAAAAATTTTGGAATTATAGTCAGACAAGCCTTACCTGCCATGATAAAGAGGTTTTATGTAAACATAAATGCTATTATCAAGGATTCAAGTTTGGATAATATTGGATAATATTAAAAGGTATGGACAAAAAGGTATGGACAACTAGCAAGTTTGTATCTTCTGATATTCAAATTTCAATTAATAAAACACTTTCCTCTTTGAGCAAGGGACTTGGAAGTAAGGACCATGTCAAGCAATATGTATTTGCAAATTGCTATTCTTCATGTGTAAGATAGTCTGTGAAATTATTCTATTGAGTCTGTCTGGTTTTATTATGATTTCCCAAAGCAATAGGAGTAGCTACCATTTTTAATTCATTGTTATTGTTGAGTTTCCCCTTCCTTCTGGAATTAAGCAAGCATAAAACGTTTATTACAGGCCATAGGCCATTTAATGTAATTAGTTGTTCATGGGAATGCCATGGACAATGTTCAGGTTGTGGCAACTGACCTATGATTTTATTAGAACTGCATATAGACCGGAACAACAACAGTAAATAAAAGCAAGAAGTTCAGTTCAGCTGGAGGCAGTAGCAAGGAGAGGAAGAGTGCAAACATGAAAGTGCATCCTCATGTAAATCAAGGAGGCAGCAGACGCATGGCAAAGCTAAATGGGGAGGGTATGGAATCAAGGAAGGAGGGAGGGTAAGGAAACATTCATCTGAAAGGAAATATGCCTAAAATATATCACTTGAGGAAGGTCACTGTTCCCAAAAAACGAGGGGGACACATCTGCAGTAGTAATTCTCTGTTGTAATAAAAGAGATTTTAAAAACACATTGTAAAGTAGTAAAGTAGTTGTAAAGTAGTTATTTTGACCTCTTAATGAGATATTCAGAATGACTCCTTGTCTCTCTTCAGAGGCAGTATCCACAGTGGTCACGCACAGGGCTCTTGAACTGGATCTGGAATTCTGACTCTGACACTGATATGGTAACTTATTTAACCTCTGTCTGCCTCAATTCCCTCATCTGCACAATTTTCTCATCTGCAATTTGTAACACTGTTTTGAGAACTAAATATATTTAAGTATTCAAAGCACTTAGTAAAGTGGCTGGCATATAGTAACAATACATGTTCACTATTCTGTCTCGACATTTTTCAAATTCACTACAGAATGTGAGCTGAAAGGACAATTAAATGATGGCACTAGTATATTTTCAAAGTATGGCTTTACTACTTAATATACACAGAGAGATAACAGATCAGAAATACCCGTGCTCATCTAGGAATCTAACCAAGTATAGATCTCGAGATAATGGTAAAAATGTTATCAGAAGTTCTCTAATTTTCAGTTACAAAGGTTCATTCCTATGTAGGGAAGTTTATCTATAATATTATCCACAGCATGGAAGTTTTAATGCAATCAGAATATGGCTCATGGTGCATACTTGCTGATATCCTGGATTTTAGAGGAGCAGATTCTCTCTGAGCATATTTTAGTTCTTTGGAAAATTGTATGTTCACATGCCTATGAGCACCGTTTCCCTCAGAAATCATCTCAGCCGTATTTCTCCCCCTGCTATTCTAAGCATTTGCCCAAGCTGACTCCAGGACAGTTAATTCTGCCTATTTTATTTTATTTTATTTTATTTTATTTTATTTTTACAGGTAGAGGGTGAGCAGGGGAGAGGCAAAGGGAGAGGGAGAGAACCTTAAGCAGAATCCACACCCAGTGCAGAGCCTGCTGCAGGGCTCGATCACATAACCCTGACTGGCATCATGACCTGAGCCAAAATCAAGAGTCAGACGCTCAACCAATTGAGCCACCCAGGTGCCCCTATTCTGCCTCCTTCATTTTAAAGTTTTATCTTTCCATTTGTCTTCATGTAACATAAATTCCACAGCTACAACTTTTGGCTGAATTACACTTTGGGGGATGCAAAAACTAAGGGACAGAAAGGAAGAAGTAAATGAGGCAAGACTTTACGTTTTCGATCACTTAGAAGATTATAGTTATAAATGCAAATGTCTTTTTCCCAGTACAGGGGGAATTTTTTTTTTCTCAATGGGCCTTATTTCAGGATTAGGTTGTATGACTCAGCTAGCTGGGGCAGCGCAAATTGTAGCCCAGTTGGGCAGAAAAGAAGCAATTTATGTAAGCAAAATAAGTGTAGAAAAAAGAAATTGAGCCATCTCTGCATATGATGATCTTGTGAGTTCACTCCTAAGGGATAATCTACATTAAGAGAAATTCATGATAACTGAAATTTAACCCCTAACACTGTCCCAAGATCAATATTTCCTTTATAAATGGCCGTGCCAGCAAAGGAAACAACCAACAAAACTAAAAGGCAACCAACGGAATGGGAAAAGATATTTGCAAATGACATATCGGACAAAGGCTATAGACAAAATCTATAAAGAGCTCACCAAACTCCACACCCGAAAAACAAATAACCCAGTGAAGAAATGGGCACAAAACATGAATAGACACTTCTCTAAAGAAGACATCCAGATGGCCAACAGGCACATGAAAAGATGTTCAACGTCGCTCCTTATCAGGGAAATACAAATCAAAACCACACTCAGATATCACCTCACGCCAGTCAGAGTGGCCAAAATGAACAGATCAGGAGACTACAGATGCTGGAGAGGATGTGGAGAAACAGGACCCTCTTGCACTGTTGGTGGGAATGCAAATTGGTGCAGCCACTCTGGAAAGCAGTGTGGAGGTTCCTCAGAAAATTAAAAATAGACCTACCCTATGACCCAGCCATAGCACTGCTAGGAATTTATCCAAGGGATACAGGAGTATTGATGCATAGGGGCACTTGTACCCCAATGTTTATAGCAGCACTCTCAACAATAGCCAAATTATGGAAAGAGCCTAAATGTCCATCAACTGATGAATGGATAAAGAAATTGTGGTTTATATACACAATGGAATACTACGTGGCAATGAGAAAGAATGAAATATGGCCTTTTGTAGCAACGTGGATGGAACTGGAGAGTGTGATGCTAAGTGAAATAAGCCATACAGAGAAAGACAGATACCATATGGTTTCACTCTTATGTGGATCCTGAGAAACTTAACAGAAACCCATGGGGGAGGGGAAGGAAAAAAAAAAAAAGAGGTTAGAGTGGGAGAGAGCCAAAGCATAAGAGACTGTTAAAAACTGAGAACAAACTGAGGGTTGATGGGGGTGGGAGGGAGGGGAGGGTGGGTGATGGGTATTGAAGAGGGCACCTTTTGGGATGAGCACTGGGTGTTGTATGGAAACCAATTTGACAATAAATTTCATATATTAAAAAAAATAATAAAAAAATAAATGGCCATGCCATAGCTGTGCTGGAATAATGGCTTATACATGCTATGCGCACATAGTGATGGGACCTCTGCACATAAACACTACTCTTTTTTTTTTTTTTTCCCTTTCCCAGCATTTGAGAATGAGGCTTTTATTCCAGGAGCTACAACAGCGCTTCTCAAACCTTAACGCATCAACGAGATAGCTGGGGATGTAGGTGAAGATGTAGATTCGGATGTGGTAGGTCTATGATGGAGCTCAGGGTTCTGCATTCCTAACCACTTCTGGGGTGAGCCTGATGCTACCAACCCACCGACCATACTGCGAACAGCATGCCAGCCCCACACTGAATTTTCCTAGGATCTCTCCCAATTATCACATTTTTTGAGCCAAGGTTAAAAACTGAATTGTGACCTTCCCCCCGCAGAGATAAATTTGAGTCCTAACCCCCCAAAATTCAGAAGATGAACTTGTTTGGAAATAGGAAGGGTCCTTAAAGGAATAATTAAGTTAAAATGAGAACAATAGAATAGGTCCTGATTCAGTATGACCGCTATCTTTCTCAAAGGGCAAATTTGAGACAGACACTCACAGAAGGAAGATGTGAAGACAAAGGGAGAAGACAGCTACCTATAAGCTAAGGAATGCCTGAGGCTGCTAGAAGCTCAGAGAAAAGCCTGGAACAGGTCTTTCCCTAGCGCTTTCAGAGGGAGCACTGACCTGCCAACACCTTAATTGTAGAATTTTTGCCTCCAGAGCTGTGAGACAGTACATTTCTGTTGTTTAAGCCACTCAGTTTGTGGAATTTTGTTATGACAGCCATAGGAAAGTAATACAGCTACTGTATTAATGATTTTTCCCTGACACCTCTTCTGTCTCCTCCTCTCTTGACACACACAGAAAATGTCAGTGCACCGCTAAACTTAGTACAACGTGAGGAATGTGAAGACAACATCCCACACACAGATAAGGTAACACAAAGGGGTAGGTCATGTATCTTAGGTTTGCCTAAGAAGAAAGCTCGGGTTAGTCCTACAGTTATTTCAGGTGTTAACCATGACATAGGTTGAATCTAACATTCATGGTGTCTGTTGTTAGTTCCCCCTAGGAACCAACAAACTTGACTTTTAACACTCTCAAGGAATATATCCTGAGATTTTTGTGAATCTCTAAATTCTCAAATAACTTCTATGACATATAATGTTCTTCAGGAAATGAAACATAATTAAAAACGTGGAGTGGCCCCTTAATAATGGCACAAATGTAGACCTAAAGTCAATTATAAAGGCATTAAAACAATTTCACAAATTACTTTCTTATTGTTTTTGCCTTTGTTTTATAGCACATTTGGTGAACTCGTTTTGACAAAGGTTACCAATACTGTTAAAGTAGAATTCCATAATGTATTCGAAACTGCTCTTGTCTATTGAATTCCCATTTAATTCTACTTCTTCACATCCTTGATGCCTCATTAGCAGCCCTACCAATTGCCTTTCTTTTTTCAGAGCCAATTTTCCACAATGAAACAAAGTTTTGTGTTTTCCTTTTTGAAAACCATGTCATGAGAGTTATTAAGTTGGCAATGAATACACATAGAAAAACAGCCCACACAGACTTCAATGGAAGGTGTAGGCAAGCATGAGGTGGCTAAGTGCTGGGCCCATACAAATCAGTTTTACAGCAAACACAATTCAGACACGTTCCTCAGAAAAAGGACAAATTACTTACAAGGCAGTGTAGACCTTTGCTTTCACTTTAAAATACTAAAACGAACAAACAAAAAACAAAACAAAACAAAAGCAAAAACAAAATGCTTCCAAGAGCTATGAAAGTTATGGATGCGAAGTTCTTGACTCTGATACTTTGCCACTCTTGAATAGACTTCATCTTACATTTTATACTCTCCATGGTTCCCATCTGGGGGTGGTAACACTACCTTGAGGGGAATTTGGAAAAGCAAGGGAGTGTCTGAGTTTTCACACTAAATGGAAGGCGTCGTTGATATTTAATGGGCAAGGCCTGGGGAAACCAAATAAAGCAAGGCAAGGAATGATAAATCTTTGTGCCTCACCAAATGCCCTTGTAGGTAGAGGTCCTCATCCCATTTTGGCATTTCTTCAAGATTAATGGCCTTTCCAGTTTGGGCTCTGGGTTCACCTTTTGACTTCTACCAGAAACCATGCTGACTTCATAGGTTTCTTTCTCTGTGATTTCACAGGTGTGTCTTTACTTTTCATGTTCAAAGAATACTAGTTTCTTACTCTTTCACTTTACGGACTTTCCACTTTATGGACTGTGATAAAGTATATACTGTGTAACTAACATACCTCTTCTTCCTGGTTTGTTGTATCTTTATTTTTATTGGGTATTATAAATACATCTGACAAAAACAATGTTCTTCAGATAGAACACCTTATACTCTGGTTTCTTTTTGCCTTTTACTAAAGATAGAACCCCTTAGAGGTGTTTTAAAATACCCTTTTATACAACTTTCCAGTTCCCTCCACCATTACTGTTACTGTCTCACTCTTTCCTTTATCCATTCTGTCTTCAAACATAAATAAGTGTGCACTATGAGTAATATATTGGTTAGCCTCCATGGAAGGAGGTCACATTCAATGCTAATCAGATCTCTTTTCTGTGATAGTCAGATTTACCCTGTTTCATCTCTCATTATTTTTTTTTCCTTATTCTCTCTGGTAACTTTTCCCAACTTTATCGTTTTTTGTAACCTAGAAAACATTCACTTCTCCACAAAATCATGGCAATCCTATTTGTTAAAATATCTCCATTTACAATCTATACTGATTAGCTTTTTCATGACTTCTACTACAGACAAGCCCATATACATATTTTATCATTTTAACCTCAAAATATGTGACTTGTATTAATATTACAGGTATAAAAACTGAGACTCTGAAAGGTTAAATAAACTTTCCCATAGTCAAATGACTCATTCATGGATTTCAAAACAGGTCTAGCTGACCCTAGTGCTTGTGTTATTAACACATATAAACCATACCTGGTAATTAAAATCACTCTCCTGTGACTGTCAGTGAACTTTTTATATGCCCTACTTTTAAATTTTAGCACAGACACATTTGACCTTCATTCTCAGAGTCTTGACTAAATTCATCACGACTGTTTTAGAAACCTTCCAAGAGTCTATTAAAAATAAACCAAAAACTACTTTAAAAATGTTCTAGATTTCTGAACTAATACATAACCACACAGCAGAAGCTCCAAATATAACTAGGTAGTCCTCTGTGATTTTTCGATGCTTGCAGGCATTTGAAGTGCTGTGGATTTGCCTTAATCTGTTGCTAGGAACACTGCACATTGCTCCGAACAACCTGCCAGTCTGAGAAACCTAGCGTGAATGACATCAGTGTTTCTTTTATTCAGGTCAGAGGATGGTGTGAGGTGGTATGAGAGGTCATGGAAAGGGAGGAATTCTAGGATAAAGAAGCTAACAAGAGGAATAGGAAGTGAAAAAGGAGAAAGAATTGACAGACCCTAAGGAAAGAGCTTTCCAGCTGAAGCCCTCCTGTTTCCCACCAAGCACACACCCCTGGAATTGGTTCAGTCTAGTCTGATAACAACTGAGAAGGGCCAGTGCACAGCGGACAGTGTCTAATTCCCTTGTCACACCAATGGAAATCATAAACCGGAAACCTGCAGATACCAGAGAGAGTGATGCCACTTTGAGGCCTCAATCAAATGTCGGATTTGAGAATCAGGAGAACTAAGAGAAAGAAATCCACCTACAATGTTTTCCTAACACGTGTCTGGCTCCAGGATAAAACACAAAGCATCAGTTCTGGAATTTAAAAAGTAATTAGATTTATATTTATACCTTCTTTGCTTTTTTTCATCTCAGAAACTTGGGTACCTGGGTGACATAGAGGGTGGTGGGGCAGATGGCACAGAGAAAGGACCATGTTGATGTCTCCCTTCTGCTATGGTAATGGCCATGATGGCCACCAAGCCTAGGTAACTCCCAAGTGGCAGAATGCCATTTCCAACCCTGCTCAAGCTGCTTAGTGATGTGGTTGGTATGGCAACTACTCTGTGCCAGTCAGCACACCAAAGCCTTCTTTTAGCATGCATATTGTTTCATATTTTGCATCTAAATCTTTAGCTTCTCTAGAATTTTTTTTGGGGGTAAGGGATAAACACTTTTTTTTCCCCAAATGGCTATCTAGTTGTACCAGTATCCACTGTCAACTCACACATCCTTCCCCACTGTTTTGAAGTTCCATATCTATTACACACAAACTCCTGTGAGAAATTCCAATAACTGGAATGGAGAAATTAAATCGGGAAGGTAAAAAAAAAAATCCATTCCCACTGAAACACCATATACATGCTTTCTTCTTTCCTAAATGTTTAAAAATGGAGAGAAGAAATGGTGCAAAGGGAAATGCCATATTTCTAGGGTTTCTCCTTCCTCTATTTTGAACTATTTTTAGCACATGTTTATTCTAATCTGATAAATCAATGATCCTATTCAACTATTAAAAGTTATTTGATCCCTCTGTACACTACTGCTGATGACTTGAGGAATAAGGACAGTATGAATTACATTTGACAGTTCCGTTGAAACTGAACTGCTACTCAATTTATGCATTTATTACCAGAATCCTAATATGGAAGTATTAATTGTTAGTCCCTATATTATTTAATATATCGCTGTGTGGGACAAGTAAAATATACCTAATTATTCAGTAAAGAGGATTTAGTTATTTTTAACCTTTTTGTTGATTTTTTTTTTTTTTTTTGAGATAGAAAGATAGAACACAAGTGGGGCAGGGGCAGAGAGAGAGGGAGACACAGAATCTGAAGTAGACTCCAGGCTCTGAGCTGTCAGCACAGAGCCTGACGTGGGGCTCAAACCAATGTACCACAAGATCATGACCTCAGCCAAAGTTGGATGCTTAACTGATTGAGCCATCCAGGCACCCCTATCTTTTTGTTGTTTTAGAAAGCATTGAATTTAAAAAACAAAAACAATGAAACGAAAACCTCTTTGGAGTTCACTAGGAGGGTTGCCTGGATTGATAGGGAGCATTTGGTGTCAAAGAGATTGTTGTCCATAGTGGACTAACCAGGTGAACACCACAACTGGCAAAATGATACTAAGTAATCTATTACTGTGTGGGAGTGTTAACTTGTATTAGTCATGAGTTTTTATTTTCTGTATTTCTTATGATTTGACATCTGGGGTCCTGCTGACCCTGGAGAGACTGCCCCTCCCAGGGTTAGCTAATTTCTAAATATAGCAAATAAACCATATGCAAATAAACCAACCCAGAGCTGATATCCCACTTTATAGGCTCTCACAAGGCTCTCCTTCTGGGACGCTATCCATCTGCCCTAACCACCTCAGGGCCAGGTACCCAGACAACTAGAGACAGCCCCTAATACCCTAGAGCCTGCTGACATTATTCAAAGCCAGTACTAAACCTTCCTACCTTGACTTGCCTGTTCCTTTCCAAGGAAACCACAATAAAGACTCATCCATGGTTTCCCGTCTCTCCCTCTGTCTCCTGACCAACGCTGGTGTTTCCTCAAGTGCCCCCCACCTCCACCCCATGGCATACTGCACCTTCTCCTCTTGGTAACTATGAGTCACAAACTATCTCTCTTTTCAATGGCAATCATCTCCTGATCTATTGGTCTCACTATCCATAAATAATAATAACATAATAACATCTGCATTTAAAAACATAGTTCTCATATAAACTTATAAAGAAAAGGAGATAGTTCTTATAGATACAAAATAATCCCTCTTAACAAATTGATGTGCTCATATAAGAGTTATCAATCCAGTGAAGCCCTATTCTACAAGAGAATAGGGAAGGGACAACCTCCAGTATTTTATACTTTATCATCAAAATATTCAAAGAATGCTGACCTTTAAAATATCCTATCAGAAGAGAGCATATAAAAGTCTCTTTATATTGATTTTGTTATGTTGGAGTAGAATTCTTGAACATTCTCTTAAGATCCAATATGCTTGTAATAGGAAACTTTGCAATGATTTCCTGTTGATGGTTTCTTAGCCATTAGAAATATTGGAAGTTGTTAAATACATTGTCTCAAAGTGATTATCTGTATTACATATTGAAGAGAATCATTTGACTATCAGAATGTAAAGAATTTAACTTGCTATTAGCATTAAAAAATAAAGGTTTTAAAAAACGGGAATTGTATTGGTTGTAACATATACATTTGAGATAAGTTACTTTGGTGAGTATCTCCTACAGTGGCCGAGGAGACAGGCAGGCACAATTTGAATCCATCTTGTAACAACCACACTCTATGCATTCCATTTCCTTTGTAGATCTTAGATTCGAGACAAATAATGAGACCTCTTGAACAGAGTTGTGGACAATGTTTTTATCTCTGTTTCCAATGGAGAATCTCCTGCTGCCATATGCTCTTACTCAAAGTTCTCAAAGTTCTCACTGAGGAGCCCAGTGACTGTCAGGACATTCCTCCACCAGAGGAATAATCTTATCATACACCCCGTTTTCCATGTTTCTTGTTTCCAAATAACCTAGGCTTCCACTAAGGAATCTGGAAGTAATAGTTAAAAGTTGTGTGAGTGCTCATTACTTCATCTGAATCTAAACCACTTGGGGAGGAGTTAGTAGGCAGAACCGAACTTAATTACCTTAATGTTAAGGTAAAGAGACATAAAAACTACTGATACCACTTTAAGTAAACCCCATATACCACAGATCGCATTTAATCTCAATTTACCAAAGCTCTTTGTAAAAGTCTGTGTTGGTATGTGTAAACAATTGTTGATAAAGGTTTCCAAGCTAACTAGTTATAGACTAGAAGGAAAGAACAACATGAATTGCCAAATTGTAAGCATAATAGATAATGGCCATTCCCTGCCTGGTAGACATTCTTTCCCAACAACCACCCCATTTTCCTGCTCAGAGGGGCCAGTAACCTCTTGATCTCAGGGGAGATGGGTCTTTCCCCAGTTCCAGGAGATAAATCACAGCTGCTTTCTTGCCCAGGGTAAAGAGATTGAGTATAGGTCTAAAGAAAAAAAGGTTTAGTAAATTAAAACCTTTATAATTTTAAAGTGTAGAATAAAGGAGAAAGCCGAAAGAAGGAAGAGAAAAACCAAGAACATAATGTTAAATTTAGGCTTTTTAAAAAATTAGAGATGCTTATCCAATATATAAATAAAGGCTAATCTTTTTCTTTAATTGAGAGAGCTTAATTGCACAGAAGTAAATGTGTTTGAACAGACTGGCATGTGCTTTGAGGTCAGTACCTATAATCTCTAAACCTTTTTAAACCTCTTTGCATATCGCAGTAAGCTAGTTATCCAAAGAATAAACACAGACACTATTCTAGGCTTTTTTTTTGTGTGTGTGGCTGTTTACATTGATTATGGTTCAAAAAATAGATGACTAAGTTTCTAGTCTTTTTGCATGGAAGGTGATCATGTGTACAGATGGACACCACTTTTGAACGTATTGGACTGTAAGTGGCACAGAGATGTGGATACTGTCATATTGATAGAGCAATCGTAAGAAGCCCTCCATCAGATCTTTTCAGTCATAGAGAGAAAGTCATATTAAACTCTTTTATTTATTTTTTATTTTTTAATAACATTTTTAAGTGTTATTTATTTTTGAGAGAGAGAGAGAAAGAGAGACAGAGTGTTGAGTGGGGCAGGGGCAGAGAGAGAGGGAGACAGAATCCAAAGCAGGCTCCAAGCTCTGAGCTCTCAGCACAGAGCCCGACATGGGGCTTGAACCCATGAATCTGAGCCAAAGTTGGATGCTCAGCCAGCTGAGCCACCCAGGCACCCCCATGTTAAACTCTTTTAAGGAAGTTGCCGAATTTTAGATTGTGGCTGCAGAAAGCCAAGGTAGGGGAGGTTCCTATAAGGAAAGGCCAGTCACCAATTCTTTGTACACTGCAAGTTCCATATCTGTCAAATGAAACTGTTGCTGCTCTTAATTGGCACAGAAAGCATGACAACGGTAAAGTCAGATGTTTTCTGTTCACCATTCCACGGTGTCCTAACAGTCTGAAAGCAAGAAACCATGACGAGAGTGTCCAAAGAACTCAGCAGTCCATGTGTATGTAACAACAGGTGACGTTCTAGCTTAGAATATTAGACTCTTCTTCCTAACTGACATAACACAAAAGTGGGACAAATGATTTTGATACTGTATGTTAGCTACACAGTGTTTTGAACAATTTTAATGTTCAGTGCATTTTAATATAACTTATTATACTTTATTAGTTTAAAGAAATCAACCTAAAATAAAGTTTTATTTTTTTATTCTAACTTTATCAATCTTGGCAACAGAATTCAAGTTAATTAAGACAGATGAGTACGTTCAGAGACAGGTTGACAACATGTTTTATTAAGAACTTTTGCTCTTGGCTTCATTTCTGCTGACTATGAATTCCCTTAAATGTACTATTGTTCTTTCACTAGACATAAAAATTTGAGCAGTTAATGTACTTTTCAGTAGCCCATCCTAATGATTCCTCGTCTTAACGTATACTATCTTTTCCTTTCTTGTAAACTTCGATAGCTTTTTGAATTTTTATTCTTATTCTATTCATATAATACCAAATTCCCATATGTTTCCCTTTTCTAGAACATGTATTTCACAAATACAAATCTCCTGTATATTTAGATACAATAATACAGTGTCTCTCCTTTATATTTTGTATAGCTTCAGTTAATTAGTTAACACACAAAACCAGTGAAAGATTAAGGCCTGTCAGCTTACCCAGACCACATTTTGGATTCCTTTGTACTCCTAGTGAGTACACACTTCACACCCCCGCAAGACAGTTGTATTGTCCTTGTGTGTTCAAAACGTGAAGTTCCAAAATTCAAACATGCTGATAGTGAAAGACTTATAAGCTGATTTGGTTAATTGTAAATGCATTAAAATATAGCTGAAGATTATTTGGGTTTCTTTTGGTTCTCAAGCAGTTTTTTTTTTCGCACATGTGTGCGTAAGCACTTGTGTGCGCACGCGTGTCCACACCCACACACACACACACACACACACTAATAGCCAAGCAGTTTTCATTTTGACAAGCAAAAACACAGAAACTGCCATGTTACTTCTATCACCCGATCAGAGCCCAAGGCACTCTGCTCTCCGCAAAGTTTCAACCACTAAAATGTGGGGGAAGCAAAGAAAACACCACAGCAAGAACTCCAACAACTAGCAATTCCGATTTATGTCCGAAGCAGTTTTCATGTGCTTTCAGATCAGCATGGGAATTCTGTATATGAACAGCTAAGGTAATTTGGCAGCAGCAATTAATGAAAAAAAATTCCAAGAAAACAGCACTAAACTGATCACATTTCAGTGTAAGAACAGCACTGTGTCCAATCCATTGCCACAATTTGACACTGTGGAGAGCTGAATGGATCGTGACAGAAAACAAGGGTATAAATAAAACCACACGCAGTCTAGGTCCTGGCTTTGTGGTGATCTAAATATCCCCAAATTATCAAACACAATAAACAGCAATACCTGGCAATTTGTCTCCAAATTAATGAGAAAGCACCCAGCTCTCACCTTGCACAAACACACACTTCAGTGGTCAGTGACAAATGCAGGCAGCACTTGCAGGCTGGGAGACCAGAACAGCTGCTCTGTCCTGAGCCGCTTAAAGCACATTGGAGCCCGGCTCCGGTCCTACTCTCCGTTGGTTCGCTGCAGTTTCTCCCATGACTCCATCACCCAGGAATGGAAACCACTGCCCTCTCCCCAGCACTAGTGGGCTCCCCAGCTACTGAGCTCAGGTAAAAACGCTGAGTCCTGCAAGGTCGCCACAAGGTGAACATGGGCAAAAACAGTATAGGGGAAATGGAGGGACTGGCAAGGAAAGACCCTAAACTCGAGACGCTTTGCCTTTCAAGAGATTCCAAAGTCCATAAATCAGAGCTGCAACAATAGGCAGAGAATTGGTAAATCTGAAAATCCCCCAGTGGCACTGAGCCAATTTGCTAACCCAGCGGTACTCTTTAAACCGTAATCTCTCTCACTCCCTCAATCTCTGTCTCTGTCTCTGTCTCTGTCTCTGTCTCTCCACACACACACACACACACACACACACACACAGATTTTAATGTAGCTATTCTAAATTATCCAGACGTACTTCTCAAGACAAAAAGTTTTTGTATACGCTTTCCAGGTAACAAAGCTTAAAAATTATTTGCTAAAATCAAAATAAAATAACTTTATAGAGCAAACTCATTTCTGGTCCATAAACTAATTCATATTAGTGAAGTCTTGCTTTTTATGCACATACTGGACTTACGCAAACACCCTCCCACACTAAAAAGATGGTAAAGATGTGTATATTCAGAGCTGATTGGCAGAATAAATGAAAATTTCTCGTAAAAATTCCTATCATCTTTTTCAAGATTAGTCTTGACATAGGCACATTTTAATCTGGAGAGGTTTCAAGAAGGAATTTCTTCCTAAAATACAGGTATGTATTTTATGTATGTATGTTCTGTATGTATATGTTATAGACAGATACAAACATGTTTATAAATGTTTCCCTGGAGAATCTCCCTGAGTGTTTATTTCTCATATTTTGGTTTTCCTATTAGAAGTGGAGAAGGAACAATTTTTTAAGCTTGCAGGTACATTTTGAAACAATTATCTTGCCTGTGTATTTTTTCTTATTGGTAAATAATTACTTACTGAAGTTTAGGTTGATTGCATGAACAGAAAACAGTTCTCCCTTTACCACTTTCCTCTCCCCTCTTTCTCTAACCACCACCATTCACCAGCCATATGAATGTAAGCAACTCCCTGAACATCCCAGGCATCAGTTTTGTAATCTATAAAATGGGTTTTGTTTTTTTTTACTAGTGTCTGCTTTGTCTGCCTCCTGGGATGGTGTCAGGGTGAAATGGGAGAACAAGCAAAAGCAAATGCTTTGTAAATTGTAGAACACTGGAAAAGCACAGACTTGCTGCATTTTCCTCCCTTCAGTTGCCTGTTAGTACTGGGACTAGTGAATTACTTTCCTGTTCTCAAGAAGGATTCCTTAGGCTTCACAGGAAAGTGTTTGTTTCAAGTGGTCTATAAATAGAGTTTAAGATTTCATTGAACTGCTGTTCTCCTTGGGGCCGGTCTTGATGGCAGTGACCACATGTCCAGAGTCAGTTAATTGTGAGCAACATGAGCACATGAGCTCCCTCTGGTCTTTGAGGCAGAACCAGACCAGCTTGAAACCCTGAGAGAAAATGCTCACGTGATAGCCAGTTTCACAGTTCACCTGGGGTCAGGGTGTAGCTCAGGTATTTGAGGGAGGGGTTGCCCAAAGGGATTGAGGAAGGGGAAAGGTTGGGGTGCAATGCCAGATTCACTGCTGAGTTAATTCAGTAACAAACACTTCTGGGCATTCGTGCTGGTGTTCTAACAATTACATATGCATTATTTAGAGACTAGCTGGTTGTAGGGAGGGGGGAACCAAGAAGGGAGACTGGGGGCGCCTAGGTGGCTAGGTTGTTAAGTGTCAGACTTTGACTCTGGTCTTGATCTCGCGGTGCTGGGAGCCCCCAGTCAGGGTCCATGCTGACAGCTTAGAGCCTGGAACCTGCTTCAGATTCTGTGTCTCCCTCTCTCTCTCTGCCCCTCCCCCGCTCACACTCTGTCTCTCTCTCTCTCTTTCAAAAATAAATAAACATTTAAAAAAAAAAAGAAGAAGGGAGACTAATGGGGAACCAGAAAGGAACTAACAATGTGAGCGCCTGTCTCACGAGACACACAGGGCTGGGAGCTTCACAGATATTCTCTGAGTTAATGCTCACAGTAGTCCTACATGGTAGTCATTATTATCCCCATTTCACAGATGAAATGAAACAGCCTGCACATTGTTACTGGTGAGTGGTGGAGCTCGAATTACTGTGGAGGTCAGCATGGCTTAGAGTCCCATATTCGGAGAAAATTGGTTTATTTATAACTTTCTTGGAAATAGAAAGGAAATAAAATTTGGTTTTCAAATAGTGGGGGTAGGGAAGGCAAGAAGGCAAATTTTCAAGGAAACTTCTTGAGGTTATTTATTGGGCAAGTTAACTTTTATAAGGAGTGCAGACATTTTTTAGGAAAACGCATTTTGATTTTTTAAATAATACAGTTGTTGTAGGATACAGGGAAAACATTTTAATATATGCAAACAATTCTTTTTTTTAATAATTTGATCCTGCCTGTCTTCAAATTGATTCTGAGGTCTTCAAGCAGATTCTGAGGTCTTTCTCTAGAGCAGAATAGCTTTCTGTTTTTCAACATCCACTAAACGCATTATTGTATTTTATTTTGTTTAAATTACTGATCCTTAGGAATGCCCACAAGAAAGCAAGGTAATGTCTTACCATTAAATGTAGCAGGAAAGTCATGTTTTCAACTGTAGTTTGGAGTAGAGTAGAAGAGTCATAATTTTCAGTCCCCTGGATCTGAGGATATTCATAAAATGTCAGATTCGTTCTACCTATTTTATTTGAAAGCAGAGGCAGGGACCAAACTGCAGCCCTACATGGTATCTGTTTTGGCTGCCCCCCACTTTTTAAGATTTTTTAAATGTTTATTTATTTTTTGAGGGAGAGAGAGAGAGAGAAATAGTGTGCAGGTGGGGGAGGGATAGAGAGAGGGAGGGAGACACAGAATCCGAACCAGGCTCCAGGCTCTGAGCTGTCAGCACAGAGCCTGAAGTGGGGCTCGAATCCACGAACTGTGAGATCATGACCCGAGCCCAAGTTGGACGCTTAACCACTGAGCCACCCAGGGGCCCCTTGGCTGTCCCCTTTTTAAGTGGCATTCCCAGCTGAAGTTGTATATGCAAGCCAATTCATATCATATCCTATATTCCTGCCTTTGATCTCTCCCTTTTCTAGATTTTCGAAATCTTTTCTGAGAATGCCAGTGTCTAATTATACCTCTGCTTTTAACATTGCCATCTGCAAAGTGCACCATCCAAAATGCCTTCATAAAACTAGCCTTCTCCTTCTTCCTAAATCTAGTTTTAGAAAGAAAACGATTCGTCTGGCAGTCTTGCAGATAGAATCAGTTTGTCTCAGATATTTTTATTAAAGAGAAAAGTATAACTGGGCCACTAAGTTAGTAATAAGTCAAAATAAATAGTGGAAAAAGGGAATAAATGCAGGTACTTTAATATCAATTTTTCAAGTTAAATTCTGAATGGAAAAAACAAAACCACAGCATCCTACACAACCGATCAACCCACGTAAAAGTAGACCAGGGACCTTCAGTTACTTGCTCATTTCCTTGCTACTTTTGCTTACAATATACATTTTGGCACTCACTACAACCCCCTTGTTCTCATGGAATCATATTTAACTAAAGAGGAAGTGAAATAAAGGAGTGAATCTATTGGGAAGTTGATAATGACAAATACAACATTTGGTAAAGTAAAAAGGCTGCTTTGTCTCATTCCCAAACCCATCTTATTTCTGAATGAAAAAAAGGATGAACAGCCAGTCAAAATTATTTTTTTTAAAAAGAAAGAAAAGAAACTATTGAAGCAAGCTTTCAATTATCTCTCATGTCATAAATAATACAAATGAAAACAGTTTTTGGCACTTTCTTTGAATTATAAATTTGTCGCATTAAGGTATTTTGCTTTTCAAACACCACAGGTAGTGTTTGCCTGAGTGTAATTCCACAGGAGGAAATAAAAGCACATTGCCTCCTCACTTTCTTGATCTGAGAACTTTCATTTCTTTATTTAAATTTTGAAATCCTTGTTTCAGAAGCACATCTTGAAAAGAAACTTGGTTAAAGTTCAAATGTACGAAGAAGAAGGCATTTGGAAACAGGGGTCAACATTAGTAATAGGTGAAGAAAGTAAATAAGATGTTCTGGTTTTTTGTTTGGTTCCTGTTGCCTTGCCTAATAATGACATCTCTCTGGGGTTCCTGGGTGGCTCAGTCAGTTTAGCATCTGACTCTTGATTTCAGCTCAGGTCATGATCTCGCAGTCATGAGATTGAACCCTGTGTTTTGTGTGGAGTCTGCTTAAGATTTTCTCTCCTACTCCCTCTGCCCCTTTCCCTCCCTCTCTCTCTCTGTGTCTGTATCTCTCTCACAAAAAGAAAGAAAGAAAGAAAGAAAGAAAGAAAGAAAGAAAGAAAGAAAGAAAGAAAGAAAATGACATCTTCCTGATGTGTCTAGTGGCAGTGTTTACCTTCATACTCAAGGAGGTCTGGCTTGAAATCCATAGAATCCCTCCTACTGGAGGGAACTGGGTTCATGGATGAGCAGGATGGAGTTGTTTCCAATTTGCAACCAAAGAGAAAAAGTATTTTTCTAACACATTTTTCCCTTTCACTCCCTTTAATTCGATTCCTTTCCTTAGGCCTTAGAAACAACCCCACATGATAATACCTATTAGCCATGGAGAGTAATTACTGTTAAAACAATAAAGGTCACTTTGGGAAAAATTTAGAGTAATCTGAAAGGTATAAGTTTTTAGCATTTCAAGCATTTTGTGTGGATGCTTAAAGATATGTATGTGAAGTCTCTTACTCCAAATATAGTTAAAATCATGAAATTGAACACTTCCTAATTTACTATATTTTTAAACATAATTTTTTTATTGAATGGTAATTTTTCCTGGATGCAAAAAGATGTACCTATTAATGCCTTTTCTACTCTAAGATGTGATGAATCACTGCCTTGGTTTTGCTGAAAGCTTTCCTAAATACATTCAAGAAGTTTTTGAAAAAGAAATACTTACAAGAATGCATAAAGAGGGAAAAACCCTGGAAATTATCCCTTTATGAACACAGGGGAAGGAATTCCTGAGTGTTTTTAGTTGCTATCATTTGTTTAGTTATTACATCATTATTTACTACATTCCCATGCCCTGCTCTACCTCCCCATGACTTATTATATTTTATAACTGAAAGTATTTTTTTAACTCTATACATTTTTTTTAATTAAAAAAAATATTTTTTGAGAGAGAGACAAAGTGTGAGTGGGAGAGGGGCAGAAAGAGAGGGAGACACAGAATCCAAAGCAGAATCCAAACCTGTCAGCTCAGAGCCCAATGCGGGGCTCAAACCCACAGACTACAAGATCATGACCTGAGCTGAAGTTGGACGCTTAATCTACTGAGCCACCCAAGTGCCCATACTGGAAGTCTTTTCATCCCCTTTACCTTTTTTGCTCAGTCCCCCAATTCCCTCCCCTCTGTCAATCACGAGTTTGTTTATTCATGAGTCTGTTTCTGCTTGTTTGTCTGTTTTTTAGATTCCACATATAAGTAGAATCATATGGTATTTGTTTTTGTCTGTCTGACTTATTTCACTTAGCATTTACACCCTCTAGATACATCCATGCTATTGCAAATGGCTACATAATATTTTTCCTGGCCATGTAATATTCTTGTGTGCGTGTACGCGTGCATGCGTGTGTGTGTGTGTATTAACATCTTCTTTATCCATTCGTTCATCTACTGGTGGACACAGGTTGCCTCCAAATCTTTGCTGTTACAAATAATGTTGCAGTTAACATAGGAGTGCACCTGTCCTTTTGGATTAGTATTCTCATTTTCTTCAGATAAATATGCAGAAGTAAACTTGCTGGATCATATAGTAGTCCTATTTTTAATTTGGGGGGGAACCTCCATATGCATTTCTGTAGTGGCTATAGTATTTTGCATTCCCACCAACAATGCACAAGGTTCCCTTTTCTTCACATCTTTGCCAACATTTGTTATTTCTTGTCTTTTTCTAGCCATTCTGACAGGTGTGAGGTGATATCTCATTATGGTTCTGATTTGTAATTCCCTCATGATTAGTGATGTTGAGCATCTTTCCATGTGTCTATTGGCCATCTGTAGGTCTTCTTTGGAAAAAAATCTCTATTCAGGTCCTCTGCCCTTTATTTAATCAGACTGTTTGGTATTTTGGTGTTGAGTTATTTAAGTTCTTTGTATATTTTGGATATTAGCCTCTTATGGATATAACATTTGTAAATATCTCTTCCTATTCAGTAGGTTGTTTTTTTTTTCTTTTGTTGATGGTTTCCTTCACTGTGCAGAAGCTTTTTATTTTGATGTAGTCTCAATTGTTTATTTTTGCTTTTGCTTCCCTTGCCTGAGGAGACAGATCCAAAAAAATATTACTGAGACTGATGTCCAAGAGTTTACTGTCCATGTTTTCTTTCAGAAGTTTTATGGTTTTCAGTCTTATATTTAGGTCTTTAACCTTTTTTCAGTTTAATTTTGAGTATGGTGTAAGAAAGTGATCCAGTTTCATTATTTTGCATAGAGATGTCCATTTTTCCCCAATACCATTTATTGAAAAGACTATCTTTTCCCCACTGTATATTCTTATTTCCTTTGTTGTAGATTAATTGACCATATAAGCAAGGGTTTATTTCTGGACTGCCTATTTTGTTCCACTGATCTGTTTTTATTTTTGTGCCAGTACCATACTGTTTTGATTACTATAGCTTTGCAGTATATCTTGAAATCTGGAATTGTGATCCCTCCAGCTTTGTTCTTCTTTCTCAAGATATGTCATAGTAGAATAATAACTGAAATTTAGAGCACTATTTAGGAGCTTTTAAATGCTTTATGGTACATTTAATGAGTAAAATATATTAGAAAACAGTGTATATAATGTTATCTGAATTTTATATTATATATTTAATAATACAGAAAAACCTGAAGTTTTAATCTCTAGATACTGAGATTATAGTAAGTTTATTTTCTTCCCGATCTATTTCCATTTTATAATGTCTTACAAGGGCCATTACTACCATGTAGAAGAAGGGAAGGAAGGAAGGAAGGAAGGAAGGAAGGAAGGAAGGAAGGAAGGAAGGAAGGAAGGAAGGAAAGAAGGAAGGAAGGAAGGAAGGAAGGAAGGAAGGAAGGAAGGAAAGAAAGACAAGAAAAGAAAAAATCAGCATGTTTGGGCATATTTCTTGATAAAGCAAATTCACCATGTTTACAATCTCTGTACTTGGAAAAATTCAGTCTCCAGAGCTTTTATCACCATAACTCTCACCATTTGCATTAAAAATATTCATGAGCACACATAAAAAAATTCTAGATGCTCTACTATTATAACGTATGGAAAATGTAGAATAGTCTCACTCATTTTTAAAATATTAAAAAAGGAGATAGAGGAAATGGCAGGTATGTGTATAACCTCAAATATAGAGAACGGATATGGTGCAAATATAAACAGCCTGATATACATTCATGACAATATCGTAATAATTTGGGGATGAGTGCTTATTTCAAGAAGCAGAATGGTAAGCTAAAATCTTTATGTGACCAGGAAAATCTATTGTCTTCTAAAATATGATCTTGATTTAGCACATAATTTAGGGAGATCTCTTCCGTAATGTCAATATAAATTTCTTTAAGGTGAGCAGGGTACCAGGGGGTGAGATTGCATTGCTGATGATAGGCCTTACTTGCACTTTTGTTTGTGTTTCATATATCTTTCTGACCTAGGAGCCAGTTGGTGAAGAACTCAGGCTTAAAGAAAATAAACAAACATCATCCTGTTCATTAAATGGCAGACTTGGGTCCTTGGTGTAGATAGAAGGCTTGACGCCTGTCAAGAATATTTGAACACAGCCTAAGATTCATTCACTTGCTACTGCTTTATCTGTTTGCTTGCTAAAATAACACTTGAGCACCTGGAGAAATAGCAAGACCAAATCCACATAAATCGAGCATTTTACTTTTCAATAGTTAAGTCATAGCCATATATTTTTGGTTTTAAATTTTGGTGGTGAACTCTGCCACTTACCAACTGAGCAATCCTGGGCAAACCACTTCCCTCCCTAGGTCTCAATTTCCTTACCTGTCAAATGAGATCCCACCCAGATAGTGGATGTTGAAATGGCACGTAAACTGAGAATCTAAGGAATTGTCATTATATGTTAATCTGCTCTAAATTTTGCAACTTTGGTGTTATATTGATTATCACTGATTTTAAAATGAGCTCCGTAGCTTTTACTGCTAAGAAGTATAAGTAATAACATAATATAAAGACATATTACCATCAATTCATTCCAATATTTATTCATAAAGCACAGTATAAAGGAAGGACATCAAAAAACTGAATTCATAAGCCTTCAAGACAGCCTCCTTAGCTGCACAACTTTTCAAACTGGCTCAAGAGTGGTTCTCAAAATATTTCTTCTGATAACTACTTTCTTCCACAAGTCCCATGGCATTCCCCATTAAAACAACAACAAAAAAGAATCTGTATAATGGCAAACAATCTGTTATGAAGAGGGCTATTGCAACATCTTGAGAGAGAGGGCAAGACCAGGAATGAACAAATGGGCACAGGCAATAGTGGAGGTAATAAACATCTCTACCCACAACGGGGATCAATAAATGTTGTTAACTGGCTGTAGAGAAGAAAAAACAAATGATGTCACTGAGGAGAAAGAAGAATAGGAAAGGAAGCTAAAGTGGAGGCCTATTTCTTCCTAATGAAAAGATGTACAAAACAAAGTTTATACTTCCTCAAGAAAGTTTTGAATGTTATGGTTTCAATTATATTAGAAGCAGGGTGGGGTGTATTTAAAGGGATCTGTTGACATCTAATTGAGATTCTTTTGATGATAAAAACAATCACCCCCTGTTGTGATCCTGAATGTTAGAAAAATGAAATTTTAGAGTGGAACCAACTTAGAAGTGGCATGAATATAAGAGGCAGTGGAGATGGTAGATAATAGGGTGCACTCCTTGAATACCAAGTCTCTCTGGGCTGGGAAGTTCATTGCCTTTGACCAAGACTATCTCCATCCACATTCAGTAGTTGCTGAATCTCAAGTTCTGGGATAAACTCACCCCTAGGATGAGGAATAATGGGAAAACATCTGCTAACGGGAAGAAAAGCTTTAAGATTTGCATCACTTAAAGATTTTTATTAAGAATATTTTATATAATTTGCAACTCAGCATCTTGGGACAAAGCCTTTTGACCCACACTAGTTACATGTCTAGGGATCATTGCAGATGCTGCCATTTTTAATAGCCAATAAACTTCTCAAGAAAGACATAAAAATCATAGGATCTCAGCATTAGAAAAGATGCCAGTGGCCATGTAGTTCAAATCTTTATCTTATTACTAAGTTAAAGATATTCATTAAACAATATTTTTCCTGTTCACTAGAGCAGAGGGTTAATGTAGGAAGCCAAGTGTTCCAAACCTTTCATGAATATGGAAATACTGAGACAGTATTGATTAAGAGATCTTCATACTCTCTTTTCTGTGTCAATGATTTTATTAACATTTAATTTCTTGTGGCAATACCTCAGATTTCCAGTAAACATTTGCTATAATAATTCTATAGCTCTATAACTAAAAGAAAAATGACAGCCTAGAAACATCTTTTTTGTTTGATTGGGGTGAGAGAATGAAATGTTGGTGGTTAGCCAGCTTGTGGTCAAACAATTTAATACTTTTATTAGGACCATTTACAGCATTACGAAAGTAGAGCACCACTAGAATATGAGGCAACAGAAGTTTGAGGATGAAAGATGCTCTCTATAATACCATTGGAAAATTAATTTGTGCAAAGAAGTCCAGAAAAGGAAGAAACTGAGGCATAAAAGAGCAAAGTGACTTGACAGATCACTCAGCCCTGTTAAGTGGAGGAACTATAAGCAGAAATTCAGGTTACTGCCTCCAGAGTCCATGCTGCTGAGGCCTGTGCTGTGCCGCATTATGAAATATAGTGCATGTGCCTGTACCTTGCTTTAATTATGATCAAGAACAAAGTGGATAGCACCACAGTCTTACAGAGCTCCAGTGTTACCCAAGATATTATCCCTATTATTTCATCTGTGAAAAAATTGAATCATATAAAGGGTAAGGGCATTTCTCAAAGTCACAGAGCTATTTGGTGCTGAAAATTAAAGATGAAGAAGATACTGTCTAACAAAGTTGGTAATTCACTTATATCAAAAGCAAAGCTGAATTTTTTAAAAAGAAACTCTCAGTAATAATGTCTACCATTTATTAAGCATTAGTTATATTCCAAGGATTTTACATACATTTTTATTATCTTCCCAACAGCCCTGAGAGATAGATTCATTTTATCTCATTTTATAATCCTCATGTTACAGATGAGGAAAATTGAGTCTCAAAAATTTAAGTAGCTTGCCCCAAATTACATACCTAGCAGGTGATGAATCAGGATTCAACTCCAAAGACCATGTACTTTCAAAATACCTTTGGGGGACCCAAGGGGATATTTCAATGCTGGGAGTTGAATACAGAGAAATGAGAGAAAGAGAAATCTCATTGCTAGACATACATGTTCCCTGCCCTTCGCAGTCTATCTTTGGCATTTCCCCTCCCCCCTACCCAGAACTAACCCACTTGTACCACTTATCACTCCTCAGGTTTGAAAAGTCCCATTCTTGCCATTCTACCAACAGCTTCCTTTATCTTCTAAGACTGCCTCTCCAGGATGTTCTGTAAGCCAGAAACTTTACACAACAATAAAGGGTGTTAGAACTGAGCACTGGAGGTCCACAGTAGATTCTGTACTTGAAAAAAGGGAAGGGGTTCTTTAGCAGAGAATGGTAAATAAACTTCTACATGTACAAATATATTCAGTTGCATTGTCACTTTTTATAAGTGACTAAGCATTAAATAAAATAAAGCATTTCTCTGTCTTACCTAAAATACTTATTTAATGAATCACACGAATAATGCATTTATTGTCTATGTAGTGAACACCCTGATATATGAATCTCAATATAACTAGCTAGATATGATTGTTTCTTTTCCTAATTTTATATAATACCTTCTTTCTCACCTTTATTCAAATGGAAGGGCTCGTTTTGTATTTGAATTTAAACTCCTTTCAATATGTAATACAGAAATCCATAAAATGTTAATAATGTTGATAATGGGGAGGAGGAAGAAAAATGGTGGTGGAGTAGGAGGACCCTAGGATCACCTTGTCCCATTAATACAACTGGATAACTACCAAATCATCCTGCATGCCCCAGACATCAACCTGAAGACTGGCAGAACAAACTTCACAACTTAAGGTAGAAAAGAGGTCACACTGAAGAAGGTAGGAAGTGTGGAGATAAGGCTTGAGAGAGAAATGGATCATGGCCACTGCAGTGGAGAGCGAACTTGAAAAGGGTGAGGGACACACTGGCACACAGGGGAGTGCATGGGTAAAAGGAAGCCCCACTGCAATTGACTTAGAAAGCGAGAGAACCCAAATTTCATGAGTTCTTGAATCAGCAGGGCTTAAAGCCTGGAGTTTTAAAGGGCTTGGCTGGGATAGAGCCCATAGGCATTGGGGCTGCTTTTGGTGAGAAGGCAGGGCAAACAGCATGCAGACATACAGCATGGAAACAATGATCTGAAGAGTGCCTGGGTTACACAGTGGGGAGGTTAGTTGTTCATCTTGGAATTTGTCACAGAGAGGCAGCATTCATGTAGAGACCCCTCCAGGAACAAAGGAACTGGCAGGCACCATTCACCTCCCTTGCCTCTTATCATAAACACAGAGCCATCTGCAGGAACCAGATGTTTAGGAAGCAACCTAAGTTGCTTACACAAGACACGTCACCACACCCTGTGCTCCAGTGGAACCGCTCTTCCCAGTCAAGCTTGCCTCAGTCCCAGCATGTCAAACTCCCTCCTTCAGAAGATCAGCCCAAACCCCTGCCAGCACTGTGTCTCCTGATGAGGGTGT
The DNA here is from genome assembly GCF_028018385.1 of Neofelis nebulosa. Taxonomy (NCBI): domain Eukaryota; kingdom Metazoa; phylum Chordata; class Mammalia; order Carnivora; family Felidae; genus Neofelis; species Neofelis nebulosa. The sequence continues at coordinate 136,471,751 of NC_080784.1, forward strand.
TTTGCAAGGCTTCATTTCTGGTGCAAGTGACAACAGGGTTCATTTCACAAGAAGACAAGAGCACACACCCAGTTAAAATGCACCACATTCAGGCCAGGGACCAAACACTGCCCGCAACAGGCAAAAAAGCCTCTGCAAATGACTGGCCTGAAGAATGAAGCAGCCAGGACACAACACCAGAGCACACACAGCACACATTGGATACATTCCCTGAAGCACCAGGCCCTGGGGAACAGGGAACACTACACTGCAGGGCACTGTAGGACCTCTTCTTCATAAAGCCATTACCCTCAAGAACAGGAAATGTAGCTGACTTTCCTAACACAGAAAAAGAGGCAAAAAGACTTAGACAAAATGAGAAGACAGAGGATTTTATCCCAAATAAAGGAAAAGGCCAAGGCCTTTTGAAACAGATATAAGTAACATGCTTGATAGAGAATTTAAAGCAATGATCATAAGGATGCTCACTGGACTTGAGAAAAAAAAGGGAGGATATCAGTAAGACCATTAACACAGAGATAAGGAATGAAAAAGCAGGATAAAGGGCTCGATAAACGAAATGAGAAACATATTTGATGGAATGAACAGCAGCCTGGAAGAAGCAGAGGAATGAATTAATGACCTAGGAGACAGAGTAATGGGAAGTAATCAAGCTGAACAAAAGAGAGAAAGAAGAACTACACAAAACAAGAATAGACTTAGGCAACTCAGGGACTCCATCAAATGTAATAACATTTGCACTATAGGAACCCCAGAAGAAGAGAGAAAGGGGGCAGAGAATTTATTTGGAGACATAATGGCTGAAAACTTCCCTAATCTGGGGGAGGAAACAGATATCCAGATCTATGAAGCCCAGAGAACCCCCAATATAATCAACAAAAACAGATCCACACCAAGACATATTGTAATTAAAATGGCAAAATACAATGGTAAAGAAAAAATATTAAAAACAGCAAGACAGAAGAAGACAGTTGTATACAAAGGATACCCCATAAAGCTACCAGAGGATTTTTCAGCAGAAGCTTTCTAAGCCAAAAAGGAGTGGCATGATATATTCAAAGTGACGAATGGGAAAAACCACAAAAACAACCACAAAACAAGTAACAACATGGCAATAAATTCATATCTATCAATAATTACTTTGAATGTAAATGGACTAAATGCTCCAATCAAAAAATATAGGGCAATAGAGTGAATAAGAAAACAAGACCCATCTATATGGGTCTTATATCCCTATAAGGGATCTTATATCCCTATAAGAGATCTTATATCCCTATAAGAGATTCATTTCAGACTTAAAGACATCTGAAGATTGAATGTGAAGGCATGGAGAAACATTTATCATGCACATGGATGTCATAGAAAGCCAGAGTAGCAATACTTAGATCGATCAAAATAGACTTTAAAACAAAGACTATGATAAGAGATAAAGAAGGGACACCATATAATAATAAAGGGGACAATCCAACAAGAAGATATAACAATTGTATATATTTATGCACCCAACACAGAGCACCCAAATACATAAAAAAGTTAATAACAAACAAAGTTGGGGCACATGGGTGGCTCAGTCGGTTAAGCATCGGACTCTTGATTTTGTCTCAGGTCATGATTTCAAGGTTCGTGACTCTGAGCCCTGCACTGGGCTCCATGCTGTGATTCTCTCTCTCCCTCTCTCTCTGCCCCTCCCCTGCTCATGCACACTGTCTCTCAAAATAAATAAATAAACTTAAAAAAAATAACAAACACAAAGAAACTACTCAATAATATTACAATAATAGTAAGGGACTTTAAACACCCCATTTACATCAATTGACAGATCATCTAAACAGAAAATCAACAAGGAAACAATAGCTTTGAATGTCACACTAGATAAGATGGATTTAACAGATATATTCAGAACATTCCATCCTAAAACAGCAGAATACACATTCTTTTCAAATGCACATGCAACATTCTCCAGAAATGATCATATATTAGGTCACAAAATAAACTTCAACAAATTGAAAAAGATCAAAATCATACCATGCATTTTTTTAACCATAATGCTATAAAATTAGAAGTGAGCAAGAAAAAATCTAGAAAGATCACAAATACTTGGAGGTTAAATAACATGTTACTAAACAATGAATGAGTCAACCAGGATATCAAAGAAGAAATTAAAAACTAAATAGAAACAAATGGAAATGAAAAAAAATGGTCCCAAGCCTCTAGGATACAGCAAAAGTGATTCTAAGATATGTCCTTGGAGGCAAGGGAAACAAAAGCAAAAATGAACTATTGGGATATCATCAAGATAAAAATTTCCTGCACAGCTAAGGAAACAATCAACAAAACCAAAAGGCAATCTATAGAATGGGAGAAAGTATTTGCAAATGACATATCCAATAAAGGGTTAGTATCCAAGATACATAAAGAAGTTATAAAACTCAACCCCCAAAAACAAATAATCCAACTAAAAAATGGGCAGAAGAAATGAGCAGACATTTTGCCAAAGAAGACATACAAAGAGTCTGCAGACACATAAAATGACACTCATCATCATTATCATCAGGGAAATTCAAATCAAAACTATAATGAGATATTACCTCACACCTCTCAGAATGGCTAAAATCAACAACACAAGAAACAACTAGTATTGATGAGGATGGGGAGAAAAAGGAACCTTCTTGCACTGTTGGTGGGAATGCAATCTGGTATAGCCACCATGGAAAACACTATGGAGGTTCTTCAAAAAGTTAAAAAAAGAACTGCCCTACAATCCAGCAATTGTACTGCTGAGTACTTGCCCAAAGAATACCAAAACACTAATTCAAACGGATACATGCACCCCAATGTTTATAGCAGCATTATTTACAATAGCCAAGATACAGAAACAGCCAAGTATCCATTGATTGATACATGGGTAAAGAAGATGTGATAGATGATATAGATATAGATATAGATGATATATATATAGATGATTACATATAGATATAGATATAGATAGATGTAGATAGATATAGATACAGATATAGATACAGATAGATATAGACACACACAATGGAAAATTATTCAGCCATAAAAAGAATGAAAGCTTGCCATTTGCAATGACATGGATAAAGCTAAAGAGTATAATGCTAAGTGAAGTAAGTCAGAGAAAGACAAATATTATATGATTTCACTCATATATTGAATTTAATAAACCAAATGAACGAGCAAAGGGGCAAAAAGAGAGAAAGACAAACCAAGAAACAGACTCTTATCCATAGAGAACAAACTGATGGTTTCCAGAAGGGAGGTGCATGGGGCGATGGGTAAAATAGGTGTTGGGGATTAAGGAGTACACTTATCGTGATGAGCATTGGGTGATTAAAATAATAAAAAAAAAGATGTTAACAATGGTGGCTAGATATATGTCAATTAATGTTTATAGTGATGACTGAAAAATCTGTCTTTGATCCTGTTTGTCACTGTATTAATAAAATGCCCTTCTGTCCTAGACTTGTTAACCATAGGGCTGGCCTTTCCCCAAAACTTTAAGAGTGTTGTTGGTAAAGATTTTCTACCCAAGGCTTATGATAGCTACTAACCTTAAATCTGATGAAGGGTTGGAGAGATTATATGAATGATTCTACAGTGACCCTTTCCATGACTTCCAAGAAGGCATAATCTCCAGTTCCTATGTAAAAAAAGCTTGTTTTCTGTTCACAGATTAATCTTTAAAATCATCTAACTTCTCTCATCAAAGAAAGCCTTATTTATTTATTTATTTATTTATTTTTATTTTTTTTTTTATTTTTTTTTTTTTTTGCTTTACTCAATTGCTATTCCTTTCGGTCTTTTTCTTTTATAATTAAAGCAGATAATTACTAACATATGGACATTTAGATTACAGAATAGGAATGAAAAGTAAAATTCAGAATCTCAAAACAAGACTAAGAAAGAGCTGCCTCACCAGGGCCAACTTTCTTTAATTCTAGATTCATAGTTCACACGGTTAGGATAATTTATCTTGATCTTCCTTCTCTCTGAAAACATTTAGGAACAAAATATTATAAATGGGCAGAGGGGAACCAGAGGGGAGGAAATACTTTAGAATATCTAGAAATGTAGCTTTCAGACTACCTCTCCCTGGGATAGACTAAGAAACGCTGACAACTAGCAGCATAATTCTTTTTTACCTGAGCAACTGAAGAAGCATCCAAGGAAATAAGATGTCAGTGACTGAGGGATTCACACTGAACGAAGAAAGGGTAACGTGGTAGGGTGGTTGAAAGGAAGCTAACTAAGAAAACAGTGCTGATCAGAGAGGTAGTCACTGCCTGCCAGGACACCGAACTTGAATGCTAAGGTCTGAAAATGCCGATTCATCAACTCTAGGACTTATTTAACATTGAGGATCTTGCTTTATATCGATGCCTGCTACCTAATATTTTCAAAAGTATCACACTGAAGTAAGAAGCACATTTTTGGAATGGGGGCAAATACAAGAAAGATGGGACATCCAGTCTCTTTCATGACAAGAAGAAACAACTCTGTAAAACTGTTAACAAGTAAATAAAAATAGGTGTTAGAGTTAGTTAGTTAGTTAGTTAGTTAGTTAGTTAGTAAGGAAAAACTCTTTGGCTCCCAAAGAGAGAGATCAAATTTGTGTTTATGAAGGCTCATGGAAAGGAAAATTGTTTGGGGGAGGGGGTGGGCAGTGATGAGAGACAGAGACAAAGAAAAATGCATAGTAGATGAGAGACCAAAGTTGCCACCCTTAAGGTCAGAAAAGTTACTGAAATATTGGGGCTTAAATGTCCCAGGGAGAGAAGAAAAACTGGAGGAGAATGGTGACATGACACAGCTCTTGGCCGGTCCCTAGACCTCTGGGCTTCAAGGCTGGACAAAGACCCAAAGCCCCCAGTGATCTTGGCATGGAAGCAGCAGAATCATCCATCATCAGGACACTATGTGGTTTGGTCATTGATCATTTCAGCGTGGTATGAGTTAAAGACCTGAGTCCTGTCCATGAAATTTTAACACAGCCCCATGTTTGGGAGTGGGAAAGATGATATGAGGAGGAACAATAATGGCTAAGACTGAATTTTTATTTCTTCAATATCCTGGTGACTTGAATTTCAGTTTGATTTAAGATAATTAGAAAAACAATGGAACTGATTGGCACTGAGTCAGTAAGAAGGTTAACATTACACTGTTAACAAATATTTTAAAGTGTTGCAAAATATACAAGGCTCTCTAACTTGAAGACAGTAATATTAGTTGGAGATATTTTTCTGACAACGAAGGGCCTTTGATTTGGTTAAAAAGGTAAATATAGTTGTTCTAGAACTGTAGAAGATAGGTCTTCTGTTAGGTTTTTCTCTACCACCTGAAAAAATGTAGGTCTTTATCCAGATTGATGTAAAATGATTAGTATTGGGAAAAAGCCATATGTAGCAAAACTGCCTATTTTGAGAGAGTCACTAGCTTTCTCTTAATTACCTAATTCTAGAAATATATTGTATTCCATTTTACAGATGAAAAATTAGAACTAGAGATTATCCAAATGAATTTATGAAAATAATAATAGTTTAATGAGAGACCTGGTGAAAAATCTTTATTTCTTCACTCTCATTTCTGTACTTGTCTTATCAGATATCAAGGGACCATGTAGCAACCTTCCCCTGAATTCCTAACCTAACCCCAATTAGGAAAACAAGTCACTTCCATAGAGAACAATTATTACACAATTGAGTATGTCATTTACTTCAGGCATGTTAGGACTGTTCCCTAAAGCCTTCTCTCAAATGCACTGAGAAGTAGAATGTATAATTTAGGCCACGTAATTCGTGATTGTCAAACACTACTGCCAAATACAAAATGGTTTCAATAATGGCCCTGCTCTACAAACTAAGCCGCAGTGAACTTTAACTTCATTGCCAGAGAACATCGTTTCCCTGTTAAGAAGCAGGTGACGGAATCTCCCAAACATACATTCTCTGAGAATCAACCTCAAGCTCTACCCCCTGTTCCTCACGTTGGATCAGTGGAAACCTACTGAAGACTTACAACCCATTTAATTTATCACTCCTTCCGGTCAGTAGTGAAATATATTCAGTTGGAAACCATTAGACTAAACCAAGTTGGAACACGTTTAATTTCGAAATCCAAACATCATGTTTGCTGAGGAATCTTAAAGTCTGGACAAATGAAGCAGTTAAATGAGGTAAGCTTTTGGAATAAAATGGATATAATGCTGCCTATATAAGAGACAATAAGAGTTCGTCTGAGGAAGAGGTATTTAATCTGGGAGCCGTGGATATAGCATGAATGGCCTTCAGAGAGCCTAGGAAGCCCTCCCTGAAATCATATCCAAAATTCCCTGATTATGTGCACAAGTGAATTTTTCTGAGAGATTATTCTGACTGTGTATTAAATTTCCCAACAAGTGTGTTAAGAACAACCCTCAAGGGTTTGGACGCTGCTAGGTTCTGGCTGACCTCTTTCTTGAAGCTCAAAGTTGATCAACATGACTCTTTGTGGAGCAAGCAAAATTAATGAGTGCTAATGGAGCATTAACACAAGGCCAAAAGAAAAATCTGAAGCTCAGAAAATTTACATTTTAATGTGCTGGCACACCTGAGTAAAGTCTTTCAAATCATAACGTCTTTGGTACTAACCCTACACAGCAGGGAACCGTTTGTGATCAAGACACATTTTAATATAATCAATCCCTTATCAACACAGCTGAGGAGAGGATTTTACATCTTTCTATTCCAGATGGTGCCATTTTATCAGAGTTTCACTCCTTGGTATTCTCAGTTAATTAAAGTCCTTACTGTTTGTTAATGGCAGATTGGTGCAGCAAAAATGACTCCAGAACAGATGTTGGCAAATTTGTCAAAGCGGCTGGATAATCATCTTGACTGCTCTGAAGGACTATTCCATTTCACCCACACTGAACTCTCGCAGGACCTAAATAGCACCTTTACCTTTACCATGTTTTAAAAGGGAGGCAAGGAGAAGGGATGGTGGTGAGAAGGGGAAGAGCAACAGCCAGATCCTTTGTCAAAGTCATCCACTTTGCAAGGAATGAAGGCATTTCAACAGTTTCAAATGCAAAAGTATAATGATGATATATTTTTTACGAGACTCTCCCTATCAGTCTTACTGCAGGCTTCCTAATCAACTTGCACTCATGTTTGCTATAAACTTACAACTCAAATAAATCTTACACTTTTATTCTTGTTTTGTCAGAATGCATCTGCAATTAAGATGGCAGCCTATTATAACCAAAGAGAAAAAGAAAAAGAAATGGTGAGAAGCCATTGATTCATACACACACACACACACACACACACACACACAACCAAAGCTAGGGCAGACACCCTGTTCCATCTCCAACACTGGATATTTAAACTCAGATTTGCAGAGGGGGACTTTTGAATATTGTCTGTCCTTTGGCAATTTCAGACCACTGTCTATTGCTAATGCCTACAAGAGAAAAACTTAAGAAAGAGCTAGAATAGACAGATTTCATTAGAATAAAATAAAATAATTTGACAAATACAAAGCCCTGTTACAGATGCCATAGCTTTTAAAAAATAATTGAGATTTCTCAGAAATCCATCGATTTGTGATATAACAGTGAAAACATCTTTCTCTAGCCTAGTAATTTGATTTGTATTTCTGAGCTGCCTACTCCGTGTGTGTGTGACTGTGTGTATGCGTGTGTGTGTGTGTGTGTGTGTGTGTGTGCTTTAAATAAACCAAATCACTTAGGTACTGTTGGCAGTATTACCTAGCTCTCTTAAAGTGAAGACAAACAATCTCCTTTCAGCTAAATCATTATGTGTTTTTTGGTGATTCATAAAAATCTCATTTTTATACAGAATTTGTATCTACATTTTGCATAGGATATTATAGTTCAGTATATATTGCAACTATTGATAGAAGTACAGAATATCGTATAAGACCTCCTGTAAAGATGGGGAAGAGCTGCAGCAAAGAAACACTAAAGTATGCACCAAAGTTTTTGGGGCCAAAAAAACTAGATCTCCACTTCCTTCCGTACCAAGCTTTGTTACTATAAAGCTCATCATAATAAACTCTACAAAACTTTAAAGATTTTCCTAAATCTAATAATACATATAGTCCTATTTCATAAAGTCCTACTTAAAAAATTTGTCTATTTATAAAAATAATTTCTTGCTGCGATTAGAAATGGAATGCTTATATTTGTTATAAATGAGAATGTTTCAAAACCATTAAGAGCCTCTCACTCTAATAAAAATATGCAAAGAGCCACGGCACACAACTTTTAAAGTCATTTTATATGACCCCTGCCCCGTGGTAGGGTGCATAGTAAATTACTCAGAAAGGAGGTGTGAACTACCTTTTAAATAACCAACCCGAGTAAATGACAGAAGGGATATTGTGGCTATAAATTCTAGAAACACAATAATGTCTCAACATTTAAAAAGGTTTGGAAGTAAATTAAGCTTCCAGCCCATGAAACAGAAGAGAAATATGCAAACACAAAGCTAAGAAGCAGAGGGAGAAGAAAAAAGAAGACTGGATGAAGGAGGGAAGGATGAAGAAGAGGAGGAGGAGAACAATAGCAACATGAGCATCATAATAAAGATACAAAAAATATTTCAAGGTGTACGTATCAGTATTAACCTAGTTCCTTGGTGGTCTGGTGAAAGCATTTCCTGACTGTACTCTGCTTCACCCCAACAATGGGGAGGAGGCCCTGGTAGGGATCCATAGTAGTCAGAAAATATATTAAGCTCTATTTTAACTAAGGAAAATGTTACCAGCAGTTTAGCACACTTTTAAGCACACTCTATAGCTCTAGTATTTTCTAGTATTCATGGAAAACTCAACCAGTAGAAGGGGTAACTGTAACTACCCATGTACTCACATATAAGCCTCAACAAGCACAGAAGCCAGATCCAGATGTATCATCCCGGTATTCTGAAGTTAACATGAATGTGCTTACAACATACAGTGCTAAGAACTACATGTTCCCACTCTGTGTCACACAATCAATACACCTTAATAGATCATTTGTTTTTATCTTCGTCAAGTATTTTTAAGTAATTATTATTGCTTTGTCAATGTGGAAACAGAAACTGATAGGTGTTAAATAACTCCCATGAGCTTTGCTAAAGAGTCAGGAATTCCAAAGCATATCAGTCTCACTTAGAATTCCTTGACCTTTTGCATTTCAATATGCTACCTATCAAAACTACCTTGATTTGCTATAAAAATTCTTTTTCAAACATTTTTCATACATTAACTACTTTAATCTATTTGTCTTGACTCCTTCCATTTAATACTAAAGTATTGTTTTTCTTTACTCACCATTTATATATGTCAAGTCATGAAGTTTGACTATCTCTCTGGACATGTACCTGTTGAACTCTTAAGTTGAACTCCACTGTTGTTGGAAAAGAGTACCTGAAAAGTCATTTCTTAACTCAAAACTCTTTCTATCTTTAAAAGTGATACAGGCAGTGGATGTGGAGGGAACTATCTTCTTTGAGACTCATTTACATAGGCAGTACATATTAAATGTCAAATTAATTGGTCTTTGCAACAACCTTTAAGAGAAGGTATTATGCAGTTCTGAAAGGTTAAGTAATTCCATTAGATATATGTAGCAACTGGCAGAAACCCTTGGAAACCAAGAAGCCAATGCTATCAATTATCATCCAAACATTGCCCACAAAGGGGATTTCATTTATTTCAATCTAACACCAAGTTCACCTCTATTATGAAGTGGGTTAGTCTAATTATGACACAGTTGTTATGTTAAATGCCTATCCTTCAGATTCCAGGCTCACCAAGTCACCTTCCAAATGTCATTTGGCTTTTCTTAATTTCATTAAGATAATGATGTTACTGATGAGAGTAATTCAGCTCAAGTCAAAGTGGTGTTGGAGTTCTGGTCTTCTCCATCATTCTCTTGAACTTGGATATAGTCAATATACCTGTGATACATGGATACACTAAAAATGGGTTCACAGAATCTGGCTAATGTATTGCTAAGGTAAATAATTCCTCCTTGAGATAGATGTCTCATTTCTAGCTACTGTGTATGCAACATGGTTTGATCTACAGAGAACAGTTATATAATTTTCAAGAAATTTCTAGAGTACAGAGAAATGTAATAGTCCCAAAGATACTCTTTAGTTACTCTTATTTTATTTAGAAGATCTCAGACACAATCCTTTCACATGTTCCAAGGAAGACACTATAAATATATTTCAGGTTTTACTTGGAAACAAAATCCCCATAGCAGAGCAACTCATCTGCCATGTGGAAGAGAAGACTGGTATCATATTTTAATTATATGGAAAATCTTGGCTAATATTTAATTAATTATAGCTAGACTTGAAAACCTTTGTCAGGCTTTTACTTAATGTAAAATTACACTGAATTCAAAATATAGTCACCAAAATTATAGGACTCTTACTAATCAGGAAGGCATTATAATGGGAATATAAGACTTGAGAGTAGAATATAGGTTTAGCAAATTTATCACCCAATTAGTTATTTTTATGGATTTTAAAATTGCTGTCCTTGAAGAACAAAAAAAAAGGAAAGAAAAACTGAAACCCTATAAAACTGTAGATAGTTTAAAATGACAGGACATCAGTGACTGAGACACGACCTTCCATATTTCATCTGTACTTATCGTGTTCATCTTCAAGCTGTATGTTCTTTAGAAGTTTGTGTTATTTTGTATTTAACAAGAAAAAAATGATACTTCATTGGAATAATTTCTCAACGTGATTTGCCTTTTTCTCTTACTGAAAAATTTCAACTGGAAATGAAAGTGAACTAGAAATTTCATCTTGTGAATGTCTAAGAAATAATCCATCTGTGCTATAGTTTTCTTGAATAATACATAAGGCAAACACTAAAATTCTTTTAATTCCTAACATTGAAAGGCATTGAGAAGATCATATAGTTATAAGCATTGTTTCACTAGAGCCTGTTTCAGTTGCTATGCAGCAATAATTGTTACAGCATTTTGATGATGCTTCATGAAACAAATAAAATTTATATTCTGATAGTTGTTGCATCATTCGAGTCAGTTTCTATTTGAACTTTTTTTCTTCTCCTTCTCCTTCTCCTCCTTTTCTTCCTTCTGATTCCTATCTTTGTCCTCCAATGGTTTGAGATGCTATTATTTTACCATTTGGGGCCTACTTTCGATGCATACCTGAGCAACTGTTCTCTTGCACAGGAGCAAAGAGCTGGTGGGAGCTCAATCATCAGTCACTAGCACAGTACTAATCCAGGACCACGGGGTTCACTCCCAGTTTCCTTTTTCCTTAATTGTGTGTATTTTTTAAAGCTGTTTTTGTTGTGTGTGGGGTTTTTTCCCCCAGATATTATTAAAATATCTTTGGTTTTTAAAATCCAATCCATAGTTTAAGCACCAATTTGCTTTTTATTTCTTAAATATCCAAACTAATTATTAATGATTAATTTTCTTCATTATGAAGAAATCAAAAATTGAAAGGAAACTTACTTCCAATTTTCTGATTATCAGAAATCCAGCCTCAATTTACTATTTTTAACTATTACTTTGAAATAACTTTACCCTTGCATAGAAGTTGCAAAACCAGCTTCCTCTAAAGAGAACAATCTTTTTTTTTAAATATAATTTATTGTCCAATTGGCTTCCATACACACCCAATGCTCATTCCAACAAGTGACCTCCTCAATGCCCATCACCCACTTTCCCCTGTCCCCAAACCCCCATCAACCCTCAGTTTGTTCTCTGTATTTGAGTCTCTTATGGTTTGCCTCCCTCCCTCTCTGTAACTATTTTTTCCCCTTCCCTTCCCCCATGGTCTTCTGTTAAGTGTCTCAAGATCCACATAATGAGTGAAAACATATGATAACTGACTTTAAAGAGAACATCTTTGAAAACCATAATACAATGATCAAAATCAGAATATTAAGATTTGTACAATACTATTAATTAAACCATAAACCTTCGTGGTACTTTGCCAGTTTTTACATGCACTCGTTTTTTAGGTGGGAAGTAGAGTATATATATAGCTCTATAAAATTTTATCACAGGTATCGATTTGTGGAACCACTGCTAATATGGATACAGACTGTTTCAGGACTCCAAAGAAACTCCTTCATGCTACCCCTTTATTGTCACACCCTCTCCACAACCTCAACTCCTAGAAATCACAGCTTAGTTCTTCATCACCATAATTTTGTCATTTCAAGAATGTTATATGAGATGGAATCATGATGTGGGTAAAATTTTGAGATCGCTTTTTTTTCACTTAATATAATGCCTTTAGGGTCTACCCCAATTTCCGTATACTATATATCAGTAGTTCATTCCTTTGTATTGTTGAGTTGTATCAGATTGGCACATAGATATTGTGCTATTGCTATTACTGACAGAATGTTATGTCAATACACCCTCTCATCTTTTTAAAAAATGTTATACTTTATAACTTTTTTTCTATTTCAACAGAAATTCTGCGTTCAAAATTTAACATTGACATTGTTTTTTTTTTTTTTTTTCTTTAGTAGTAAACTCAAGGGATTTGACTGAACTTAGGTGGTCTAAATTGCATTCAAACTCTATAACCTTGTAAAAATAATCTTTCCAAAAATGAAGAAGCTCAAAAGGATGTAAGGCACATTTTCTAAGGCACAAAATAAATTCTGCAGTTTAACTTTCTAGTTATAGTACCCCTATTTATTCAAAGTGGTTTTGGTCTACCCAACACCACCTACCTTGGACCAGTAATAGCATTCTGACGAGGGCAAAGGTAGGGAAGCATAATGCCAGATAAGGTTTAAAGAAAATTATATCCCCCAGCCACACTGGTTTCAGGATGGCATGTAGCAAAACTCAGGCTAATCAGAGTCAAAGTCAATAAAACTCAACAATGGGATATTTGTTACAATACCAAGAAGTAAAACTCTTTTGCTGCAGAAGTGATTGTACCACAACATTGAGGCAGCCAGCTAAGAATGAAGCCAACACAGAGGAAAGCAATACTGAGAAACAGAGAAAAAGCAAATCTTGTTGTCATCATCTGAATCTTTGGATCTTGCCACATTTGCTCTAAATTAATCCTTTTTGCCTGCTCTGTGAAAATGGATATGGTCCCTTTAAAAATTTTTCCTGTGCCAACTGGCATCATGTTAAACTGTCAGTAGAGGGCCCCAGAGAAACATTGCACAAGAAACTGGGTTTTAATGGGGCGCCTGGGTGGCGCAGTCGGTTAAGCGTCCGACTTCAGCCAGGTCACGATCTCGCGGTCCGTGAGTTCGAGCCCCGCGTCAGGCTCTGGGCTGATGGCTCGGAGCCTGGAGCCTGCTTCCGATTCTGTGTCTCCCTCTCTCTCTGCCCCTCCCCCGTTCATGCTCTGTCTCTCTCTGTCCCAAAAATAAATAAAAAACGTTGAAAAAAAATTAAAAAAAAAGAAACTGGGTTTTACTTCCTGGTTCCTGTGTGTTGGCTCTGCAGGTGCCAGCAGCACCTTCAGCTTCTCTAGCACCCAGCTTCCCCTGTGTACAATGGCTTCCACAGCATCAAACATCTTCAGTGCATACTGGCTCGAATATCCAGGGGCCAGCAGCTTCCCTTTGTACTTCCTTGGGCCCTTTTGTACCAAAGTGCCTCCGATGAATGAGTCACCTCTCCATGAATTTTCTTATATCCTAGAGGGTGCATTTCAGACAAGTTCCAAAGGGAACTCTTCCATAAAGGTCTGCCAGCATAACACCACAGATGTCTCAGACATTCGGTAAGCCAAGGCTATGCCCTATCGAACAAGGTCTGGATCTCAGTCTAGGGGTGGACTTTTCCTTGGAGCTCAATCTCACCCCTGGGAGTCATGGCTACTCCTTATATCTACTATGCCTATATTCGTGAGCCAATCACTTGATACTCGAATCCCCTGTGACAGTTAATATTTCTTTATATTAAACTTTCCTTATTCCCATTATTATATGGTTTCTTTCTCCTGATTAGACTCAGATTGATACACCATGCCTGAAGGCTGAGCTACGCTTGGACTTGTCCACTTTGTGATCTAATAAATCCACTTTCTGCTGATGTTGGCTATAGCTGGGTTTTTATAACTGGCACTGGAAGATTTCTGATACAAATAAGATCCATAAAATTAGTAACAAGGTTAATAAAGATTAAATGATCTTAGAAAGCCCTATAAATATATTTTAAAGTAGACAGTATTCAAACTTCATTAATACTGATTCCAATTCTAGCAAACTTTTTCTCACATGCACAAGAATATTATAGTGATACTCTGGAATATGCTTTAAATTATTAAAAAAAAAAACCTTTGAATAGACTTCACAACTTTGACTCAGGACTTTAGTGTAAGGGACTAGTTTCATGCCACACACCTCACCACATGCAGTGGAGAACCCTTCTCTCAGGGAATTGACATTAATCACTCTCTGGTGATGGATCAATGTAACCAAGTAACCATTAAGTAGTTAGTGCACTTATATTGATCCAGAGACTATCCAAGATGAATATATGTGAACGGTGAAAGCAGATTTAATGTAAGATATAGATACAGTAAGTTGAGTGTTCTTAAGCAAAGAAATACTAGAAATTATTTTTAGTTTGGGTTATGTTTCTATTATCTTATGCATGTATAGAAATTGGTTTCTTAGCTTATTTTTTTCCACCATGCTATATTAATTGAAAACAGCTCTCCTACTTTTGGGATATATATATATATATATATATATATATATATATATATATATAGTAGTCATATTAAAAATCCAAAATTAACAAAGTCTGGATGGTCCCTAAAAGATACTCTCTGAGTGAGAAACTAGCATGCAAATAGGTTTGTTTCAGGTTCTGACTGCAAAAGTGTAAGAAAGGCCACAGTGATTTGGAAATGAATGTTTAAAAATTTTTGCCTATTTACAAATTTCCAATTAACTAAGATAACAAACAGAAACATGATAGGTAGAATTTGCCACTAAAATCAGATCAATAACTATTTCAAAACCTAAATAAATAGTTATTAAAACCCATGCAAGCAGTGTGAAACTTATGTTCACAAGCTTACAGTGTCTCGTGCCAAAAAAAAAAAAAAATAAATGGGTCGCCGAACTTTAAAGGTCTCAGTCTTAACTTGTGTTTCTATGGTTTCTATAAAAGGGACAAGGACAATTATATGGCCAACAGTTAATAACCTGTCGTTGCCTTCAAAAATAGATATGGGTCCAAAAGACTAAATTATTTGGATTAGAAGTCTGGCCACTGTGGTCTGAGTTAGGGCAGGGTTTGGAATATGACATAGATTTTATGCTTTTGTGGCTAATGTGCTATTCCTAAGAAACGACTTTATTGTGTTATGCCACTAATATCTCCGAGTTTTATAGATGTTTAGAAAGAATCTATGTATTCTTATCTCAGTTTTTAAAATATTTTCAACGAAAGGTTAAATTTGATATTTAAACTGAAATTTGGATACTTAAACCATGACCCTTATTAGTTAGAAACGAAAGAACTGGATACAGTTTTCTACTCAGTTGAGAATATGTTAACTGAGACCTATATCACACTATACATCAAAGAAGAATCTTTGTTTCTGCTTCTGTTATTGTATCGTCTGTTTTTTTTTTTTTTTCCATCGAAGTCCACTTACCTAACAACAGCAAAAGGAGGGTTATATAGGGGAGATGGAAAAGTAAAATAAGAAGTTCCAACAGGACAATTGGAGCCTGGTGGGCACCCAAAATACCAGAAAAGAGATCCATCTATCATTTACTACACGTATTCTTTCTACTAGAAACTTTATATGTGCTATTTCATTAGATTCCAAAACAAGCTTTTAACAATGGCATTATTAATCTACTATAGAAAAAAAAAAAAAAAGCAAGGGCCAAAACAACCCACAATCATGACTCTAGTTCAAATCTAGTTTGTTGGAATCCATAATCCATGGTCTTCAATAAGCCATGATGGTGTTCAGTGGGAGAAAGAGGAAGGGAATAGAAAACAGAGCCAAGATAGAGAATGATGAAGAAAAGCTCATTAGGTTATTACCATATTTTCTTGCTTCTAGGTAACATTGATTCCTTTGTATGAATTTCTGTACCAACATATGCTTCAATTCCAACACAGATGCCAATTTCAAAAATGTTGAAGTGTGAAAAATGTAATGCAGAATGGAAGAAATATTATAGTGAGAGGTGACGCCCTTCTGTATACTTGGTGGAGCTTCCTTGCAACTGGATGTTGTGTACTACCCATGAAAAGATCTTTGGCTAAGGAATGTTAGCCTTTCCTTTCCCCCAGTCTAGATCTCTCAGGCTGCCCTTTGAGGGGGATAACCCCACAGATGCATGAGAGCAGACCTTTATTTTATTGGTTGCACAACATTTCACTAAGCCACTGATGAGATGAAACACAGAGATCAAACACAGTTACAGGCTCAGTGTTAATCATTTAAAAGATCACAAAATTGAAATTTTCTAAAATGGTCAAGATAATGTAAGTAAAAGAATCTGCAAAAAGACTTTGAAGATTCCACATTTTAAAAGCATCATACACTACAATTATATTTGTACTTTGTTGATTATGCCAATGGTTTCATGACTAATGCTACCAAAAAAAATATTGAGAATATCAGCGGGGCACCTGGGTGGCTCAGTCAGGTAAGCATCTGACTCTTGATTTTGGCTCAGGTCGTAATCTCACCGTTTGTGGGATAGAGCTCCGTGTCAGGCTCTGCACTGACAGAATGGAGCCTGCTTGGGATTCTCTCTCTCTCCCTCTTTCTCTGACTTTTCCCTGCTTCTGCATGTGCACACACACTCTCTTTCAAAATGAATAAATAAACATTTAAGGAAAATATCAGCAAACTAATCTTTAGTGGAATATAGTATCTCTTTTTCATTCCACCATTTTATTATTTCAATGGAATTCAGATAGCCTCCTGACAGATGTATATTGCATTATAGAAGACTTACACAGCTACCTTCAGTGGACTCTAACAACTATAAAACAATGGAAATAGTAATAGAATAGATACTTCTGTTGTAAATAAAGAAAAAAGAATGATTTTCCCCCTCAAATTTCCAGAATATACGGTTTTATCCCTTCTCTCTGGTATACATTTAGATTATGTCATTAAACTGTTAGACATGCCTTTCTCCTTCAGCATAGGGTATACTGTTCCCTAAAGAAAATGGCGAGAGTGATATGGTACCTCTTCTTAGTCATTACCTCATCTTGTTAAATAAATCACAATTTCTTCTCAATCAAAATCTTCTTATTTGTACTCCTATCATTTTGCTATTCCTTTCCTTTTACTATACATGCTTATAACGACTTATAAATTCTTACAAAGAAGGCATTGCTTCTTGTGTGTGTATGTCTTGGGCAATACCTAGTGCACCATGGGTAGTGGATTAATATTGAAGAAAACAAACTTAGGGACTATTCATTTCTTCTTTTCAAAATATAAACAAGAGCATTCTATTTTTGTGACAGGAAATAGCCTCATCTCATTCTATCACGTATTTTATCCAAAATAAAAAAAGAGTATATACAAAATGAGGGTCATCGTTTTAAAATTGAAAACTTGTTTAAAAATAGAATGTGTTGGAAAAGAGCTTGCCAGGTACCATAAACAAAACTAAACAAGGAAGGACTATCTTATCTTTTGGTTATTTTGTGGCGAATAAGGTTTCAAACTCCTGCTAACCCCATTTTAATTTATCTGGGCTATATTTTGCAAGCTTAGGATCCTCCTAGCCCCAGCATTTTAAAACCATGTTCCCCAAATCAAAGTGTATGTCTGTCTCTAAGAAGAAATACTCTTAAGATCTAGGGGACATGCCCAACTTTGCTTCCTTAAGGATTTCCATTATAGAGACTTATTGTAAACCAGCCATTGGAATTATTGCTGGCAGTTTCTTGAAATGTATGTTTTAGAGATATCTTATACTCAAATAAGTACATGAAACTTATTACCTAACAAAGCACATCTATGCTGTACTACTTCACGTTCATGCAAGTAGAGAGGGCAGTGAATGGCGTATGCTGCAACATTTATGACCTCCTACTAATACAAAATTTCATTCTGTAAAAATTTATTGGTGTTATATAACTGGGAACTAACTTTGCTTCTTTTATTATCTGTCAACTCTATTTAATCTTACTGTCTCTAATTTATGGGGCCAGGAAAAATATTCCTCTATTTCAACAAGAATTTCTTTAATATCAAAAAACAGTGAGTTCTCTGCCAAATGTGACATTTTTGAGCCTAATTAAATAATGGCGGAGTCAAACAAGTCCAAATATTAGTTGATGGATGCAATTTGCTGATGTCCTTCAGTGGTGCATAACAATGAGATCTGACAGAGCTTCAAACTGTACTGTAATAAATCAACTTGATGATCTTGGATTTCTGAAACAGGAAATATAACAGCCCTTTGAGATCAGATATTTCCTAAGAAAATAAAGATAAACCAGGATGATGTTGAGACAGAAGACATATCAGAAATGTCTCCTAAGTGAATAGAATTTTGGAACATAATCCATAGATTGTCATAATATCCCTTAAAATGCCATTAAGCTGCATACTCCATAGATGGTTGGCCCAGAATATATGATTTATCCTTTAATTAGTTCTAGCTACTTTCAAGGGGAAAACCACAACATTCATTTTTTTAAAAAGAGCCTTGTCTATACAGAAAATATAACCAATGAGTCAGATAAGCAAAGTCTAGTTCCTTGAAAGCTCATCTCTCATAACTCTGTCAAACATAGGGAAACAAAAGAAAATGTATAATTTTTTCACATCTTAACCTCTTTCTTTAAATTTTTTAAAATTTCATTTATTTTAAAGAGAGAGGGCACATGAGCAGGGGAGAGGGTCAGAGGGAGGGAGAAAGAGAGAAAATCTTAAGCAGGCTCCATGTTCAGTGCAGAGCTGGATAAAGGGCTTAATTCCATGATCCTGGGATCATGACCTGGGCCAAAATCAAGACACAAAATCAAGAGTCAACCAACTGAGCCATCCAGGTGCCCCACGTCTTATCTCTTCTTGATTGCTGCAGAGCATTTTGTCCTTGGGTCTTGGCTTTTTTCACTCCAAAGAACATTTAGAGTCTCCCCACTCCATTCTTGGCTTTGGTTTTACAGAATCTGGGTAATGGGTAGAGAAAACTGGGAAAATCAAGAAAAGAAACTGCTTGAAGTAGGAAGAGAGGATTTAAAAACAGAGGGAAATGAAAAGGAGGGGCTATGGGCTGGAATTTAGGGAAAAAAGAGTTTTTTGAGGATTCAGACAAGTTTGGGGGCACAATTGAAAGAACTAAGAGAATTTTAAGAGATTATACAATGAATCAAGAATTGGAACACAATCTGGGGCACCTGGGTGGCTTAATCAGTTGAGAGTCTGACTTCAACTCAGGTCATGATCTCACAGTTCCTGACTTTGAGCCCCACATGGGCTCTCTGCTGTCAGCGGTGCCCATTTTGGATCTTCTGTCTCCCTCTCTCTCTGCACCTTCCCCACTCATGCTCTCTGTATGTCAAATATAAAAAGTAAACATTAAAAAAATAACTGGAACATACTCTAACATACTTAGACTACATTAGAATTAAAAAAATAAAAAACAGTTAGTGGGCAATGTTTCCTTAAAGCAATCTATGCTATGAGCAGACCATGTGGGCCTTGGCTTTTATATAGGTAAAAAAATGATACTCTATGTTCCTTCCAAGTCCAAGATTTTAGGAGGCTCTTCAGAACCAACATATTCTGAAATTCTCTCTTCTTTTTTTTTTGTTGTTGTTTTGTTTTGTTTTTAAAGGCTTATCTTTCAATGTAGTCAGATATAGTCTTTTCTTAAAGTTTATTTATGTATTTTCAGAGATAGAGACAGTGGGGGAGGGGACACAGAGAGAGAGAATACAAAGCAGGCTCTGTACCATCAGCATGGAGCCTGATGTGGGGCTCAAACTCACAAACCATGAGATCATGACCTGAGCCGAAGTTGGATACTTAACTGACTGAGCCACCCAAAGCCCCCTGAATTCTCTTAATCCTGATCACCATGCTTTATCTAAAAATTGTTAAAATTTTAGATTTTTATTGGAGTATGGTATTAAATTTTCCCATATTTATATTTTTAAATATAAAATTTCTTCAGTATCATTTGATTAAAAAATTTTGAATTATTAAAAGGAAAAGTAGAATCTCTATCCTCTTCACTCCCATTTTCAATGTTTAAATGTCATCATTGACAGTTTTGTTATATATTGCTGTTATATATAGCAATGAACATAAATATATTTTAATATATATTTTAGTTCCTTAGAACTCAGACTTGACTCCACAATTGAACAGTTCTTTCCATCAGCCTGGAGCTGAGCTCCCTTAAGTGATATAATGCACAATCATACATTATTGACAGCTTCTATCTTGGTAAATCCCCATTTTCTGTCAAAACATTTAAGGTGTTTTGTGCCTCCATGTCTATACTTGTACTAGTCAGGATAGGCTAAATGTTGCTTGCACTAACAACTAATTCTATAACACAGTTTTTTTTTCTTACCGCCTCTCCCATTGTGGGTCAGCAGGGGCTTCTGCTCATTTAAGGACCCTGCTACGTGCTTCCACTATCCCAGAGCAGTAGGAAGGGCACATAATCATCTGGACAGTGGCACCTGTAACTTCTACCTGGAAACGAGATACATCACTTCTGTTCACTTTTCATTGGCCAAAGCAAGTTACATGGCCATGCCTAACTTCAAAAGAAGGGAGAAGTATAATTCCATTAGTGACTGGAAAGTGACAGATGAAAATATTTGGTAAACACAATTCATGACTCAGTATTTTAACACCTATAATTTATTTTCTGGGGTCATCTATCAAATCCTAGCTACTTTTGGGAAAGAGCAATATTTTGCATTACTGCCTCCTATCTTTCCCCTCAAATATGCCTTAATATTCTACCTATGAATGCTATGGAAGCAGAATGTATAAAGCTGAAAATAAGGCCACTACCAAAAACATTGTAAGAAGACTACATAGATTCCCAAAATATGGACATTTAGTTCTAATTCTACTTGCTTTACTTTTTTAAAGTCAATTTGCTGTATACACTGTTTCAGAGAGCTCCTTCATTTCTGTGATTCCTTATTTCTTTGTTGGGTTAAAAAGGGCAAGCACGCAACAGAATTGTGACTAGCATTCGACTTAATATGCAGCACTAGGCCTACTATTTGGTTCTTATAGACCTTAGCAATAACAAATGTTTACTGATTAGTGGTTAAATGCTTGAGGTATTTATTTTTAGACTAGGCTTTCATTTTTTCCAAACCAGTTCATGAAGAGCAAAATCATATGTGAAACAGTCACACTAAACTTGGCTGAAAACAAAAGGCTCTGACTAGAGTGCCTGGAAGAATATTTAATCATTATTCCCCTAGCCCAGCATATTTCTCAGTAGAGACAAGAGCATATACTGTGGCCATGGAAAATCTAGGGAACTGGAACTCTTGAAAATACCATTTATGCTACATCAAACTTGATCCCACTCAGGCAACATAAATCTTTCCCATATGTGATGACTGCTTGTTGCCCAGCTTCCAATTCTAAAACAGACACTGTAAATATCCCAAATACTCCTCTTTAATTTCTACCAAGAGTCTGCAGCTATCTTTATGCTTGCAGTTGAATAAATGGTTCTCTAATAAACTAGAAAGAGAGATCATTCACTCTGGGAAGAGTAAAGAGATGTAATCTTATATTTCAGGTATAAATTGGAGCTATTTTCATATCCCAGAATAGATCTAAATTTCAATAAAAATAAATTGCCCTTTAAAGAATGATACAATAAAATTAAAGAGAGCCCAAACAAAATCTATATTGAGTTTGGAACTGTACTCTAAAACTCTCAATGTTTTGGCCCAGGATATCATTATAAGGACCATTTTCATAACCCCATATGATAAAGGATAATTTGTACTGCTACCTGGAAAGCAAGAGGAGGTCTAAGAGATGTAATATGGCCAATGAATTGTCTGATTTTCCAAGGCATTTAGGTGACTTAAAGTAGGACTTCTTGAAGTGTGGTCCATGGATAACCTGCATCATAATCACCTGGAGTTTTTGTTAAAATATCCTAGGGCCCCATACCAGGTTCCCTGAATCAGACACTGTGGCACAGGCCCACAAATCTGCATTTCAAGTTCTTCAGGTGATTTTTGTATCTGCTAAAAATATCTAATACCCACAGATTTATCGAGAGAAAGAAGAAAAGAATATTTAAAATCAGGGGGTTGGAAAACAGGCAATGAGACATTCTAAATTATATCATAAAGCAAGGAGATGTACAAATCTAGTGATCTTTAGAAGAGAAAATATCATACTGATGGTTTAATAGGACTTCTCAAGATGATTTTGAAGAATCCTCAACATTGCATCTCCGGGAGGTGCAATCATAATCCCCAATAACAGTCTCTATAGGGAATGAACTAAAATGGCTGGCACTAACTTCCCCACCCCTAAGACCTTTCCATAGGTAGTCTACCGTGCATATCAGAGGTCCAGACTGGGCACAGTCCTGCAGAACACCTGGCTTTCCCTGATTACCAATACTTGTAATTTGCTTCTCTCTACTACTATTTGACTCTCCGTGCTAGCTCAGCCTTTCCCCACACTCTCTAGGATTAGATTTTGGGTGCTCCTACTGTAACCTGAATTTTTGCTTCTTTGGTGTCTTAGTTCCTATCTAGTGTCTAATACCCAGTTGCTCAATGAGCCTACATTTTGTTTTCCATTTCACTCTTAAGAAAGATCCCACCCTGAACTGCAGCCAATCTGCTGACTAATTTCTCTGAAAACAAAAGCCTGCTTGACCTGTTTAGTATACAATCTTTGATTGCCTGACATTTATCTGTCTGTCTGGATCGCATTTGCCACACCATGGTACTCTTGATGCTGACTGCTTTCCCAGATTATACCCCAATGTTGTTAAGCCTGTGGGATGCCATGCCTGGCCTCTCAGAAAAGATTTTTGTTAAGAGCCTGCATTCACATTTGCAGGGAGTAACAATCTCTTGCCCCACCCTATATACAAGTCTACTTCTGCATACCATCCCCTCTCTGTCTACACACTGGGTAATAGGAAACGGCCATACACAGACAGTTGCCAAGTTGTGGCCAAGAAATTCCATAGATGTCCCAGAGGACCAGTGAAAACCTAAACAGGCCATACTTTGGAAAATTCTCACATCAGTAAGTTGCGTTAAGAACTTCTCAGGACTTCGATCTTCATAGGGAAGTTCTTGGTGAGTCCAAATTTAGCCTTCACTCTGAGTAAACTGCAATTCCCTCAGAAAGCCAGTAAGTGACTTTTTTTTTTCCCTTTCTGTCCGTGATCTCTATGGAGCCCATAGACTTGGACCAGATGTTACTTGTTGGGCAGCTTAGCTGTGCTTTAAGAACTTGGGTAAAGATCACTCATTACAGTATGGGCTCACTTTATAAGGCACTTTTAGGCTGGCAACAATCCTTCTGAGCAATTTACCAACATTTCAATATTTTCTCTATGTCACTTCAGATAACATTGGTAAGGAATAGAAACATAACAGATGTTTCTGGTCCTTAGAGATCAGAATTTGGATGAAATACAGACTAACATATGAAGCTCTATTAAGCTGTCTAGAGTAGAGATTCTCCTATAAGATTATTCTTTTCATCCCTAATCCTCTCACCTCAATGCTCAAGACCTAAACAGGATAAATCCTACACTTTGTCTCTCTAGCCTTGATGTTCCTCCAACTTTGAAGAAAAATAAGTAGAGTTTAGACTTTTGATAAGACTTTAAACCATTATTTCTATACTAGCATTTTCTACAGTAAAATAGGCAGCTAAAAACAATTGGTTTAAGTTAAACAACGATTTATGTAGAAGGAAGGAATAGATGTTGGTCTACAAAATCAAGTGTATAAAATCTAACTTCCTTATCCTTTTATACTGTCAGGTGGCTGAAATGTAACCTTAGTTAATCCAGGGCTGCCACTTTCCTGGGAGCCATCTGATGTTGGGTACTTCTAGGATTCTATGTCTTGGATAGAGGAGAGTGGGAATCTGGTCTGTTATCATCATCCTTTGCACCACAGGCATCTCCAAGATGCTTTTTTTTTTTCCTGGTTTGTTCCTGGCCTTCAGTCTACAAACCCTGGGACTGTCTTCCTTGCCCTATCCCCTGGCTCTTCCAAGTTTGACTCTCACTGCCTCTTCTCCTCTTCTCTTGGCTGCACTGAGGACATGGGATGAGCTGGGGTGGGGGGTGCTGTTTTGGACATGCCTGCCTACATACCCATTTTGAATATCCTGGTATGATGTAGAACAGCACTAAAAGATGATTTGAGTTTTGTAGCCTCCAGGTCCTACATATAGGAAGTGATTCACGGATTCCTCTGCTCTTAGATTCCCCCAGGTTTCCAGTCTGTCCAAACTGTCCAGTCTGTCCAATCCAGTCCAAACTGGTCCAGGTTTCCAGTTCTGTCTTCCAGGCACCTAGTTCAGGCAGTGGGGCAGAGTGTGGCAAAACATGGAGCCCCTACTCTAGAATCCCACCATCCTTTAAGCAGGTAAAGTCCCTTTGCTTCCCTCTGATTCTTCTCTTTGGCTTCTTGCCATGAGAACCACTATCTGTTTTTAGGGATGGGATAAAGAGATCAGTTTTATTTTGCTGTTCTTCTTGTTGTTGTTGTTATTATCGTTTAAGGTTTGGATCCTGAGGATTTATGGAGCTAACTTTTTGAAACTCAAATATTGCTGCAAACAAAAATCTCCAAAGCACTCTTTTCCCCTAAATTATCCTTTCTGTGAAGCAATGTTTGTCATATAATGAATGAAATTTGAAAAAAAAATGTAAGGGAACAGACCATGAGTGAATATCAAAATATTTCTTGAATTTCAGCACTCAGCCTAAGCCTCCATCACATAAAGGGACTGCTGAAACTCTGACAAATGGTGAAAAAGTAAGATACACAGAATTTAATAAACCACCTGAATGGTGAAATGAGTGAAGGTGGTTAAAAAAATAAACACCTGAATGACCACCTGCTTTATTACGAAATCTGAGTAAATATGAAATAAGATCTATGTAGAGCAAAAACCTGGAATATTTTACCCAGAGGGGAAAAGAAAGAAGTTCATTGCCGTTGCCTGTGTCCTTATACTTTCCATTCAACTAAACAGATGTCTGGTGTCATAACAGGCTGCCTAATCCTTTAACATATCTTTGTGTGAGAGTACCTCACACAGGATGTATGTCCCTTTGTAACAACAAGACTAGAGCCATATCAGGCCCCTAAATTTGTCATCTGGTGTCAGGCAATGCATTAAGTGCCAGTCATACAAATCTGTAAGATAAAGTCCCTGCCCTCCAGGAGCTTATAGTGCAGCTCAGCTAGGAAAGTGGACCAGTAAGTACAAAATTAAAATGCAAAGTGGTGAAAGCCATAGAAGTCAATGTTGGGAGGTAAGGGTAGGGATGGAGTCAGGGAAGGGATCTCAGAAGAGGTCATAATCTCGAGAAAGGCAAGGCTGAGGAACACTTTGGGCTGAAAGGCCACCATGAGTGGCAAATAATACAAAGGGGAGAACAGAAAAAGGCTGAGGTCAGGTATTTATATGAAAAAGTGGCAGATATGGTGACAAATCTGCATGGAGGGAGGAAAACATTCATTCACTCTTTAAAAATTTTTTTAATGTTCATTTATTTTTGAGAGAGAGAGACAGAGCATGAGTGGGGGAGAGGCATAGAGAGAGGTAGACACAGAATCTGAAGCAGATTCTAGGCTCTGAGCTATCAGCACAGAGCCCTAGGTGGAGCTCCAATTCACAAACTGCAAGATCATGAAGTTGGATGCTTAACTGACTGAGACACCCAGGAGCCCCAGGAAAACATTCATTCTTAAAAATGTAGTTATCGCAAGCCATTTCCCCACTCTGTGCATGCGTGTGTGTGTGTGTGTGTGTGTGTTCTTAAGAACATTACATATTATATAACTGCCACAACATAATACTGATATTTTTCTGAAATGTATCAATATATCTCCAACACAGAGATTTACTTTACTTCAGAGAAAACTGGTGCACTGGGGGTTGCACTTCTGGGAGGATTCATAAATATTTAATTATTTCATTCGTGAAGGCTGTCAGTAATTCCCATTTCAAGAGCTGAGGAAGTTTAAAATCAAGTAAACAGCATTTGGAAGGCTTTCTCCACCAAAAAGCAGCTCCTATGAATGAAAAAGAGGGTGGATCTCTGCTTTCCACGCTGGAATCCAGCTATTCCTGCTGACACTGGGAAATGAAGGAAGAAGGAAAGAGAAGACTCAGATTTATTTCCATTGTGATTTTGAGACTATTTAATATTCCAAGAAGCTGCCAGTATAACAAGGTGCACACTCTTAGAGAGAAGAAACACCCTCTAGACTTGCCCTATGATCATGGATAAGGCTCTTTCACCTAGTTTGGCCTGCTTTGGTTAGGTGAAATGTATGAGGGCTTAATTACAAGATCTAAGACCCCATCCAACTTCCATACTATATGACTTAGGCAGCTTCCATTCATAAGTAATTAATGAGTAGATTAAGGAAATGAAATAAACCACAGAAGCTTTGATGCTAAAAATGAGCCAAAGTCGTCTGAGAAACAACCTAGTTTCTGGGGGGAAAGGGCTAGAGAAGACACTAGCAATAGCTTTCAAAAAATTGGTACTGCATACAAGGGCAAATGGTCAGGATATCTACCCAAAGTAGAGGCCATGTGTCGATTTGGAAAAACAAAATCAATCCATTACTCTAGGATAAAATTATAGAGAAATAATATTCCTGGAATGCGTCTGAAACCCCTTAGTCATTACTCTGGAGTATTTCCACTTAAATTTGACTATGTCATTGCATGGATTATTAAATTCACAGAAAGAGAAGCAGTCTAAAAATGAGGCAGAGAGCCTGTTGTCAAAAATTTGGGATAGATTCCTGGCTCCTCCACTTGTTTTGTGACTATAAGTTTGAGTCATAAAGGGTAAACAAAGAAAGTCACACAGAAACATTGAATAAAGAAAAATGTTCATTTGTGGCATACAGTTTGTAGTTATATAAAAAAAAAGAAGAAAAAGAAAAAAGACAATTTCTTTTCCTTTGATTGCTCCTCTTAAAAGAAAAGAATGAGCCAGAAGATGCCATTGTCTCAAAATAAAATAAAACACCCACTTAACTTTTGTTTTACATCATTTGCAATTGGGCTAAGGTCTGGGTTTACCTTTAGAGTAGATTTCTTGAAAAAAAAAATTGAACTCATTAAGAATAAACCAGTCTCTTTCATTGGATTGCATTTTTTTTTTTTTAGGTTAAAGTGATTTTCTTTATTTTTTTTTATTTTTTTTATTTATTTATTTTTTAATATATGAAATTTACTGTCAAATTGGTTTCCATACAACACCCAGTGCTCATCCCAAAAGATGCCCTCCTCAATACCCATCACCCACCCTGCCCTCCCTCCCACCCCCCATCAACCCTCAGTTTGTTCAAAGAAATTGTGGTTTATATACACAATGGAATACTACGTGGCAATGAGAAAAAATGAAATATGGCCTTTTGTAGCAACGTGGATGGAACTGGAGAGTGTGATGCTAAGTGGATTGCATTATTAAAGAATGTTTAGTATAAATCCTATAAAATGTACTCTATTGGCTACTAGATGAAGGAATGCATGGGGCATGCACAGAGCACTATAGCCCTTGCATATATGGGTTTGATACACATTACCTATTATTGGTACACTTATTATGCTTATTTTATGTGAGAAAATGGAGGCTTAGAAATGGTAAGTAGTTTGCATAGGATGATACATGTAAAATGTGCCAGAACTGAGCCTCAGGTCCTGTAAATAAATTCCACAGTTCCTGCTTTTAACTATCTATTAAGGATTCACTGAAAATTTGGGGGGAAATATGCTATATATACTATATATAATATATATATATATATTATGTAATATATAGTATATGCTATACTATATATACTATTTACTATGTATACTATATATTATATATAGTATATACTATAGTATATTCTATATATTCTATACTGTATATGGCATATATAATATATGTATATATTATATATACTATATGTATACTATATATATATATATATATATATATATATATATATATATATATTTAAATTGTAGATCTCTGGAGTGGCAATGCATTGGAGAGAGGGAGACCAGTAAGGAGACAGTGGGTTAAGAAGAGATAATTCAATTCTAAGCAAGGCAGTGGTCAGGGGAATGAAAAAGAATGCAAAGAATGTAGTTTTTAAAATTCTATGTTAACTGTCACTTGGTTGCATAGGAAGTGAGGAAGGAGATAAAGGATGAAGGGCTGGTTGGAGTAAGGGAATGATATGGATTTTGCAGTACTAGAATACCTGAAACAGCCTTGTATGGGGAGCTCTGACTAGCAGGGCAAGCACAGAAGGTTGTGCAGTCAAGCTGGGACCGAAGCGTAGCCCACTTCCCTGCCAAGGAGAAAATCCTAATACGAGTGTTGCGCATAAAGAGAAAGGAAACTTGTATTTATAACTTGTACTAACTGTGGGTTACAAGAGGTCTTGCTGACCAGATCTCTAGATTGGGCTTTAAGTCAAAGCCATGGGACTGGATGAGGAAGAAAGTATACAGTGGTGGTAAATCAAACAAACATAGACACCCAGAGGAAGAAGGCAGGAAAAAAGATAGGAGCCCTCTAAAGAAAGTGAAGAAAGAAGGGTGCAAACATAGGCTAGTACAAGATCCCTAACATTAAAAGATAGAAATATTTCAAGAAGAGCATGGCAGTAAACATTATCAATGGCAGAAAAAGCAGAGGTGAGCAATGGATGAAAAGCTCTGGATTTAGCAGTTAATTTAGCCATCATTAGCAACCTCTGAGAGGTAATCTGAGTATTGTGGTAGAAATAAATGCCAAACTTCAAAGAGTTTTATAGTCAGAGGGAGGTTCGGAAAGCAAAAGCAAAAACAGAAAAAAAAACCACAAATTTTTCTTGGCATCAGGAAGAGAGAGGTTGGTTGAGAAAGTAGAGTGTTTGTTTGTTTGTTTAGTGTAGCAGAGGCCTGAACATTGGTTGTGCACTGAGAAAAAACAAAGGTGCAAGTAAAAGGACATAATTTATGAAGCAAATTCCAGTTTCATCTTTATAAATATTTTGTTTAAAAGTTCTATAAACACTAGTGGCCCAGGAAATGCTTTAGCAAATACTCATTAACAAAGTGACAGCTATTTAAAAATGTTCCCATAGCTATTATATGTTTATCACCCCTTGTGTAATAAAGACTTCTGGCATGGAATCTTGAGTCCTTTCTTTAGTATGAGAACCCTTCTGTTCCCTGGGGATTTTCAGAGAATAGGGTACATGGCTGACCTCTTACTCAGACAGAAGGAAATTATGCTTCTACCTCTTGCCCCAGATTAAATTTATCATCCAGTCATTACTTCTGGATGAATATAGAAGTTAAACTAAAAGTCGGAAGCCTTGGTTCTAGATGAATAATTTTTCTGGACTTAGTTCCCCTATGCTGCAAAAAAAGGGATTTAGACTTGCAAATTTCTAAGCCATTACAATTCTAAATTAATCCAATGAGCAAAAAATATCACATGTAACTGAATCCTTATCCTTATTTTATGCATGACAGAACACACTGAAACAATGTAGGCCCCTGACAGTGGGGGACGTATTCTGTTACTTTTGATATTGCCATAGAATAGAATAGAATAGAATATTATGCAGCTGTATATTATTTTTTTCCCAAAGTGTTCTAATATAGAAAAGAGTTGCCAATAAAATGTTAAATGAAAAAAGGTGGAATCCAAATTTGCAGTATCAAGCAATTTTGTAAAAGTAAAACAAAACAAAACATTGACACTATATTGTATGTGCACAGATACAGAAAGAAACCTAATAGCAATGAATCCCCTAGAGAGTGGAATTGGTGATAATAATTTAGTTCTCCTTTTATATTGTCACTGTCTTCATAATCATTATAATTGTTAACTTTCTTGTGATTTATGGGGGGCATTTTATACCCCGGGTTTGCAGGAAAGTTGTTTTCCTTTCCATTGTATTCAGATCTACTTATAACATCTTCAGGCATGGAGATGGAGAACACATAGATGCTGTCTTCCTTCTGGACTCGCACTGTGCCACGGAGAAAGGCCACAGAACATACCTTTGGAATTAAATGCATTCAGAAGCAAGCAGGTTGGAGAGAGAAGGTAAATCAAAATGAAAATTGCTCCCTTGAAATACCATTATTTTTTTTTTAATTTGGAAACATACCCCTGTTTACCGAGAGCTCTATAACTTACATAATCTTTAAAAACTAATTTTTAGAATTTTAAGATCACCAAAATAACATTTGGCCTGAAAAACTGTCTTAGACTCAGTCCACATTTATGTTTTCTTCTAATATCCTGCTGTGTTTCCCAATAATAGTAATAAATCAAATAATGTTAATAAAATAAATAATAGCAGCCTCTGCTTGTAGCAAGTGTACTATAAACTCCACAATACTTTCAGTCAAATAAACAAAGGATAGAGGAAAAGGGCTGATATTTTCATGTCTTCAAACTGCTTCTTTTTTTTTTTTTTTTTTTAGATTTCATGCATTTATTTTTGAGACAGGGAGAGAGAGAGAGAGAGGGAGAGAGAGAATCTCAACCAGACTCCATGCTAAGAGCAGGGAATGGAGCTTGATTCCATGAACTGTAAGATCATGACCTGAGCTAAAATTAAGAGACAGGGCTCAACAGATTGAGCCACCCAGGCATCCCCAAGTTTGCTTTTTAAATTATTATCGACTATAGGCATCTGATGCTTTTCTTTATAGCAATTCAGAGTTCTAAATTGCTGTTTGCTAATAGCAATTTCATAATTTATTAATGGCATCACTTAAAGAAGTTTTTATGTTTTAGTATAACCAAATAATAAACTGAATAACAAATACTCCAATAATAAAACATGAAGTAAAACATGGGGCTCCCGGGTGGCTCATTAGGTTCGGTGTCGGAATTCAGCTCAGGTCATGATCTCACAGTCTGTGAATTCAAGCCCTGTGTCGGGCTCTGTGCTGACAGCTCAGAGCCTGGAGCCTGCTTCAGATTCTGTGTCTCTCTCACTCTCTGCCTCTCTCCCACTCACACTGTCTCTCTCCCTCTCTCAAAAATAAATAAACATTAAAAATTTTTTTAAAAAGAAATGAAGTAAAACATGATGGTTTTAGTATTATTTTTTGTTCAGGCCCTTTCAATTTAGGAATTGGAATTTATATTCATTCAACAAACATTTATTGCGTGATTAAAGTGAATGAAAAGAATCTTGGTCTTTGACCACATCACTTCCTAAATTGTCCAGAAGTACCAACTTAGTACATGAAGCAAAGGCCAATGTATAAGAACATACCTGGGTCAGTTTGAGCATCTTTTCTGAGCGATTAAAATTGAAAATGAGCCAAATTTTGATTTTTATGAGAAGGGAGCAGTCATCTCTTTCTCTCTTCAACAACTAAGGAATTACTGATAGCTTCTGTCCCCTGTCCACCACATACAGCATTGGACCTGACACCTCCTTGCAACACATGCACTCACTCACCGAATTCTAGTTTAGGAGGGTCTGTGTTCTGAGGCTTCTGGAGCAGTCTCACAAGGCTGTGTCAAGAGAGACCCTTCTAAAACATCATCGGTGAACATGAACAGGTGTTGACTTACTTCAGGGACTTCTTCTTTTTCTAGTTTTAAACAGCACTTTTTAGATGGAAATCTTCATAAGTGTACACTCAAAAAGGTGCTGAGTTTTCAGTAGTTTTAAGTTGTGACAGTACAGTTCTCACTATAAAATACATATCCCTTCATACGGCTGGTTTCCTAATTAGGTGAGCATGTGAAAATTTAATTTTTATTAGGCTGGAAGCCTTAATCAAACTAAAATCTTCATTGTATCGACGTCAAATAGCATATTTTCAACTTTAAAGAGTTATGTTTCAATTGGAATAACATTTTATTTCACAAGAACCCATACCATTGCTCTGTGCTGACAGCTCAGAGCCTGCTTGGGATTCTCTCCCTTCTCTCTTTCCACACTTCCACCTCCTCCCTGCCCCCCACAATGAATAAATAAATATTAAAACAAAAATAACCCATGCCATTTAACTGAAGGAATGAAGAAGCAAAAAAAAAAAAAAAAAAAAAAAAAAAAGCAAAATCTCTAGCTTTTAGGCAATGATTCTAAATTTATGTGGACCCTAAATTCACTGTTGTAGACAAAAGGCAGTCCCTTAATTCATTGTTTCAAACAGAAAGAATCTGTCATATACAGCACAAGATACTTTAATACCCAGTAACAATTTTTACACTGACTATATGAAACTTGTATTTTAAAAAGAATTTAAGCAAAGGGGCACCTGGGTATCTCAGTCGGTTGAGCCTCTGACTTTGGCTCAGGTCATGATCTCACTGTTTGTGGGTTCAAGCCCCTCATTGGGCTCACTGCTGTTTGTGTGGAGCCTGGTTTGGATCCTCTGTCCCCCCCTCTCTCTGCCCCTCCGCTGCTCATGCTCTCTCTCAAAAACAAACATTAAAAATATACATATTCATTAAAAAAAAAAAAAGAAAAAAAGAGCTTGAGCAAAAAAGGCCTCTAACACAAAAGGCCTCACACATAATTCTAAATAAGCTATATAGTCAAGCCATTAGCAATGGACTCTAATTAAAGTTGGAATTTAGAATTGCTTTGGACTCAGTTTATAGCTTCATGTATCTCTCTAATATGCCCAGTTTAATTTTTGTCATGGGTAGAGTGAGATTAATTATCAAGATAACTGAGAAACCAGTGATTGATTTTGCATTGCAACGCACAACATAAAAAAAAAAATATATTGAAAGACAGGAAATGGTATATTCTGCTACTAAATTCAATGCTTTATCATATTTTCAACTTAAAAGAAGTTGTAACTAAGTAAGGATATGGTTAAAGAAATCAAGGCATTATCGAAACAGTTGCAAAAGATGTATTTTTTCCTTAAAGCATAATGACACAGAACTGCATAGACTAGATGAGAAATATTTTTCCTTTTCCCTAACTCTTTCCTACAAAGAATTATTATGCTATTTCCCAGCCACACATGCGTATGAATAGCAAATGTGTAAATGGAACTAAAATAAAATACTTAGTATTTGATTGATATTAAGTCTGCCCCATGAGATTTGGTTAGTCACTGATTCCTTGACACATACCTCCAGTAACTTTATAAAGAGGAGAACAGACAACACTTTCTGTATCTGATGCAGTAACGCCTTACTTATCCCAGAGCCACTTCCATGGCAACTTCTACTACAGAACACAACTAAGGACTTGGACTCAAACCAAAAGTCTCCTGAGCACCTAAAATAGATGTCACCGTGTCTATGCGCTTTGGTCTGGGCACTTTCCTCCTAAGAGAATCTCTTGAGCCCTCGGATAAAGTTCTTGCTTCTCATTCTTTCCATGATTTTTTTATAAACTTTTTTTTTCTGGTTTTCTTATGCATAGCACAAAAGAAATAATAATTATAAAGATGTGGATAAGGTTGCAGGGAGTTGTTAGAAGAATGCAAACTGTCCACACCCATAAGAAGTCACATTTCCATATGGATGCTGGTCACAGGAGGAAAAAATGTCCTATAAAAATAACACAATTAAAATAAAGCATAGTGATTATGTGACCTTTTGACAAAAGGAGTAAAAGCCGTGCATACCACAGAATAGGCCCCCTATGCATCATTACATTTAGAAAAATTCTACAATGTGTATCCATGATGAAAAGGTTGGGCAATTCAGAAAACGTTAAATTGAATTTAGTTCCCTCCAGAGAGATATCGAAATATATACTGGACCTCAGAAAGTTAACTATCCAAAAATGGCTAAATTCTTTCTAAAACCTCTTCAGTTTTCAGTGGCAAACTTGCAAGCTTTACTTTTTGGAAAGTTGACAAATGTAGAACTCCTTAATTGTCTCATGACTTGTTTATTGGCCAGCAGCAAATATTATATATTAACTAGCCAGGCCTCCGGAGAAAGAATGACATTTCAGATGACAGTGGTTCCTTTCTGTCTACTCCATGGCCACTTTGGGCTCTTCCCCTTCTGCTCTGAGAGCCTCCATAGCTCAGTGATTTGAGATACTGGAAATATTGTCACTTTAAGATGGATGAACTTAACAAAGATAAACCTCATTAAAAAAAAAAAAAAAAAGAAGCCTTGCCAGAATTTTTAAAAATAAATGGAAGTGAAGGGAAGGAAGGGTTAAAATGAACAATTAAACATAGAAGTAATTTTTTTTAATGTTTATTTATTTTTGAGAGGGAGACGCAGAGCTCAAGGGGGGAGGGGCAGAGAGCGAGGGAGACACAGAATCTGAAGCAGAGTCCAGGTCTGAGCTGTCAGCATAGAGCCTGTGGTGGGGCTCGAACCCACGAATCATGAGATCATGACCTGAGCCAAAGCCGGAAGCTCAACGGACTGAGCCACCCAGGCCCCCCAAATATACAAGTAGGTTAAAGGTAAAACCCTAATTCAAAATTGTGTGTTTCGCAGGTCAGATCCACCAAGCTGTAATGAGGTCAGTGAGCCTTAACCAAGTCAGTTCAAGTGCCTGGAGCTGCTCTGACTTGGCTCTATGCTGTTTCTATACTTGAAGTCGAAGATGAATTAACCTGTCCCTCCCCTTCAATCAAGAGCATTCTGTACATTCCGTAATCTGAAAGCCTATCTTTTTTTTTTTTTTTAATCTGACATGAATAACAAAACATAAAACCACCCATGACAAGATGCAACAAAGGACAAAGCTAAACTAAGCTTCAAAATAAAATAACAACAACAATTAGGTTCCTGAAAACAAAACAAAACCAAATCCTAGTAGGTTCAAATATCAACAGCCAGAAAACAATACAGCCAAGAAACTAAAGTATTTTAAAGTGTGTGTTTTCTCTCAGAATAGAGGCGAGGTGGGGGGAAAAGTCAAATGACCACACAATACTTGTGCCCGAAACAAATAAACCCTGAAGGAGATTTCAATGAGTAAAAAACAGTACCTTATAAGTAACTGGTCTTGTCTACTCACAGCTGTTTCCAGTGCCGACTCTTGTTTAACTGTCTACTGCGTTCAGTTTAAAGTTAATTCTGTTGGCAAAAAAGTACAGAGCTTGTCTGGAAAATGCTGTTTGGACATAAACCATTCCTTTCAAAGCTGTAGTAGCTATATTTAAGTTTTCTTGTAGAGGGGGATATAAACCTTTCCTGTAGCTGATTTTCTTCCTCCTCCCGCCCATCAGACTTAGTCAGTGTCCTCCTATCCCATATATTGAAGAAAGAGAGGGGAGGAAAAAAAAAAAAAAAAAGACCGGGAAATATACCTTAAATAATGTAGTAGTTGAGCATTTGGAAAAAGACAAAAAAAAAAAAAAAAAAAAAAAAAAAAAAGGAGAATTAAGAACCATAGAAAGCACACAAGGATCTTAAATATAATTTAGCCCAATGCCCTCATTTTATAGATGAGGAAACTGATACCCAGAGAAAATATGATTTCTATCAGGTCATTCACGTAGCTAACTAATGCCACAGCTAAGAATAGTTACCAGGTTTCCTAACCCCAATTCAATGCTCTTTCTACTACTCTAGTGTACCTGAAGGGAAATGGTTTACCTTTTTCCTGTGTATCCTTGGATAATACCCACATGAGTTGGCAGGGAACAATAACACAATTACAATGTGACAACCATCTGTTCTCAGAGAAAACATTTTACTCCACTTTAAAATCCTTAATACTGAAAGTTTCTCCTCAATGCCCAGTTTCTTTCTATACTTAGAAAATAATCTTATCCTTTGTTGATTTTTTAAATAATATTTTTATGTTTCAGGAATTGCCAGTTTTCAAGGGATATTAACATCCCTTAGTCCTTATAGAGGACTGTAAAGGCTGGTGCTGTGACAGGTGTTACTCTTTAATATTTCTATCCAGTATCAGTGATATTGAACTAGAAACACATTACTATTACCACAGATCCTATTTCCAACTTGTCAACATTTTTTTTTTACCATACATACAAGTTTATTCTTGTTATTACTGGTTATATATTTTGTTAAATAAAAGAGAAGCAGCATAATAATTTTTATTTGGTGTGTTTCAAGTAACATTCCTTTCTTATATATAAAGAAATTATTTTTCTCTAATTGAAGAATGATATTCTTATTATCATAATTTTTAAAAATTTTTCTTTCTAAAATGTATTAATTCATTCATTCATTCACTTACTTAACAAATACTAATTGAACATTTATAAACCTACCTCATCCTTCTCTTAAAGAATGTAGTAACTGACAAGAAATAACTTTAAAAAAATGTTTATTTATTTTTGAGAGAGGGAGACACAGAGTGCGAGCAGGGGAGGGGCCAAGAGAGAGAGAGAGACATGGAATCTGAAGCAGGCTCTAGGCTCTGAGCTGTCAGCACAGAGCTCTCTGTGGCACTCCAATCCACAAACCGTGAGATCATGACCTGAGCTGAAGTTGGATGCTTAACCAACTGAGCCATCCAGGCGCCCCAACAAGCAATAACTTTTTTAGATAAGTGCCTAATTGTCAAAAAAAAATGAAAGAGTTTAGTTACGAAGTAAGGCCAATTTTCTGTAACAACCTTTTCATCCATTCTCACATCATAAGCATGTGCCCAAAGTTTATTTACATTCTCTCCATTGAGTTGCCCACTCTCAACAGCATCCGTCTTAGGGTCAGATAAGTCAAAATATGAAATGACCCAGATTGAAATTGCTCTGGTTACTATTAATCTTTGTATTTGATCTGACTCCTTAAAATGCTAAAAGCAAATCTACATTACATGCTACAATTTAAAGACACAATTAGCAAATGCTCAGACCATTCAAAATCCATTTTCAAATTGAGATGCATTGTTCTTTAGTTCAGAAATTCACTTTGGTTTTGATATTTCCCATCTACTTTTAAAATGATATTGTACCTACTCTTGCCCTGGTCTTTAGAAGAAAATAGTGTAATTGTGACTAAAGAATTAGAAAAGGATATTTTTAAAAATACAGTTTGGTTTTTGAAACATATTTTCCAAAATGTTGAGTAATTAATAGGTACTGTATCAATTTTCCAACCATGATAAGTAAGCAACTGATTCAAAACACATAAACGTTGGGAAGGTAATCTGGTAAACCATACTTTGTACTTTTTGACACAATGGCAGTATCCTATTTTCCTTCCATTCTCAGTTAATTTGGTCTAGCAGAGCTCTGTGCAAATGTAAATCCCAAAGACATTAACATCTACATTTATATACAACACTAATATGTCAAATATGATTAGAGTCTGACACTAATACATATTACTTGGGTTTATTAAAATAATTCCCTAATTTTCTTTTACTTCTTAAACTTGACTTTTAATTTGAACATTTTGCCCTTTGTCTGTTAGAAGGAAAGGAAGGAAATCTGAGTAATCCCCAAAAGAGAGGGAGGCTGCGAGGGGAGACACAGAGAATTAGATGCAATGAGTCAGGGTGATTCAAGGTTGTTGACTGCACTCAGGAAGGAAGGTGTAAAGAGAAGTCACATACAAGCAGGTTGTTTGGAACAGAAGTGGGCTGAGCCACAGACAATAGATAGGTATTAAATGTAAGAACCAAAGTCTCTCAAAATAGGTTGAGCGAAGAGGGAACTAGCAATTTGGGTGACCAGTGCCAGCAACAGGAAATTGGTCCTCGAACTGACTTTGTAATTCATGACATGGTTTGTTTCTACCCATTGGAAGGGAAGCATGTGCTGTCAATATGTGAATTCGACACAATCTAAAATAACATGGTGACATAAAACCATTTAAAAAAAATTGTCCCTCTATATTTAGGTCCCTTGGACATACTCCAGGTTGCCCTACTCTGGGCATGCTCTGGACTTTAGAATCTTAGCATTGTTTAGTGGGGACTCGTTGTTGTGTTATGGGGCCTCGATATGTGGAGTTGAATTTCAATGATGGAAGAAGTACTTAAGACAGAGGTGAAACTCAGGGCAGACTATATTAACACAGGCAAGGCAGTTGGAATTCACTAACTCTTGATCTCTCAGTTTCAGGTTTACAGTAATACTAGAGGAAGCCTTTTACTAAGGAATCCCAGAGACCTCTTTTGTGGTAGCAGTGCAGGGAAGTGACTGCATGAACAGCTACTAGATTATAATGTTCTATGCTTGGGAGGAGATATCGTACATGGATGTTTTTAATAGTCCCAGGGAACCATGCACATAAAAAAATCTCCAGCATCAACTTTCTTCAGTTCAAGCTCATGCTCATTTTGTTGCCCTTCTCCTCTCAAAATCCATTCTCCTCACAGCAGCCAGGGTAATTACTCCCCCCCCACCCCGGTATACCATCTGATGGTTTCCATAATTCCTCTGCTTCACACCTTCCAGTGGTTTCCCATTATCTCATTTCATGCCCTCTAATAGTTTCCAATCATTCCCCTGCTTCATCCCTGCAATGGTTTTCCATTGCCCACGGTGTGAATTCAAATGCCTAACGATGACTTCTTAAGTCTCACATAATTTCACTCCTGTTTATCTTTCCTACTGTTTTCCTAACCTGCTGTTCCATCTGTCTAGAATGTTTTCTCCTCATAACTTCGCAGGACTACCAGTTTATCAGAACTCAAGACTCATCTCAAATGCTACCTTCCCGGAAAAAAGATTTCCTGACCACTCTAGTTAATTACCCTCCTCCCCACCTTACATCCATACACTCTCTACCCCATTTTTCTATTTAATTTTTCTTCACAGCACTTGCCACTATCCGAAATTATCACAGGTTCTTTGTCTTTTTAATTTCTTCAACCATTTAAATATATTTACTGTATCTCCTCTAGAATGAGCTTTCTAAGATCAGAAATATGTTGGAAGTTATAAATGAGATCAGAAACATAATATTTAGGCTTTTAAAACCACATCATCCCCAGTATTCAGAACAGTGTCTACTATAGAATACGTATTGACCAATATTTCTTGAATGAATGAATTATATTTGTTGCCTGGGTTACTACTCTTCAGTCAACAAAAATCTAACGTATGTCCATAAGCATGAAGGCAAAGACTAATCTACTTCTACAACTGACATAACTCTGCGAGTTCCCTGTGGCTCAGCAGCTAGGCATCACAGGACATAAGGAAAGGGCCCCTCTGGTGGGCTCTAGGAAGCTGTATCAATACAAGGTGCCTCTAAGCCCTTGAAGTTTGTTAACACAAGGGCCAGAGTTATACCCTTGAGCTGCTAGAAGGTCCTAAGAGCTTCCGGACATCTCCTTCATTTCCTGAACTTGGTCATCGTTGCCCTTATTGAAATAGCAGATATCCTAAAGCCAATTTTATCCTTTCCAGGTGGTTTCAAGAAACTTCTCCCAGCTGCCAACTCTTCAGAAGCAGAAGCTAAATCCTTGCATTCACAGCATATGTTTTCTAAATGAAAAAAAAAAAAAAAAAGGGACAGACTAAATAATTTTAGAGAAGTGAGCTCACAGATAATTTAATCTTCCATTTCACTTCTCTTCCACACTGATTCAGAGCTCTCCAGCGAGCTGTAAATTAGATTTCCTCTCCTGTCTCATGTCCTACTGCTCCCTAATTACCTGTTCTAGTGAGTCAGCCTCTCTGGATCCTGTGGCTCAGACACACACTGTGGCTTAGCATACTTTGGGTCCAGCCACATCAGAAAGGTGGCTGTGTGATGACAGGCAAAGAGAGGCGATTCTTTGGAAGAAAATGACTTTTCCCAGACACACTGCAGCTGTCCTCCCAAAACACCAAGGTAGAAAAAAATTTCTTGCCTGAACACTGTTACAGCTCGATAGCAAACAACATCATTTAAAATCATTGTTGAAAAAAGTGCCCTTTTCCTCCAGTGCACGTTGCATATTAATCTAAGTACCTAGGTGGCATTTATTTAGTCAGTGAATCAAAGCTACAAATATTTAATGATTGTGTTCTATGGACAAGGTTCCGTGCTAGGTAATGAAGTTTGTATAATTATTCTTTTGTGATATTATGGGATAATATTTCTTTATCTAGAATACAAATTTCTCCAGGATAATAAGCTAACATTTCTTCTTTCCTCCACTCTTTTCTTCCTTTGTTTCCTTCCTTCAATCTATTGAAAGCCATATTTACTGAGTCCATATAGTGTGCTGTGTTTGGATATAAAGGAAAAGACAAAATCCTATGTCAGGAAGCTTACCCTCTGGAGGTGAGAGAAGTTTGCAGACTACTGGAGAGATCAGCATAACATTATAGGACAGCACATCAAAGCAGCATGGAATCAAGATGGGAAGTGGGCAAAGAAGGCTTTTTTTGAGAAGATGAAACCAGGGCACATTCTGAATGCAGGAGAGGAGAGGATTAACATTCCAGGCAGGAGATAGGGCACACTTGGGTCACTTTAAGTATTTCTGTAGAGCTGGAATGCAGAATGAAAGACATAAACTAATAGATGAAATATGCAGAAGGAAATATAGCAAAAGCCAGGGTCAAAAATTTGGTTTTTATCCTGAAGGCAATGGATAGCTACTGAAAATTTTTAAACAGGGGATACTTTGTTTTAAGAATGCTAAGTGGAGAAAGAATTTAGGAACAGGTGGTCTGAAGGACTACTTAACAGGTTGTTTCTTATTTCAAGTAAGACATTGTGATGGTCTAAAACTAGGAAGTAGGTACAGAGAGACACCAAAGAGAGGCATCAAAAGATATTTACATTTTCCCACAGGTAGGAAGATGTGAGAAAGCTGAAATCATTTCCAAAATGTCTGTAAAATCATTACAGAAAAACATATCCAGTATTAGGACTGCATGAAGATGTAGTAAGTTCGCATTATTTAAGTAAGTTCTTTCCATTTACAGTTGAGGAAATGGAAGCATAATACTAGAAAGAATGATAGCAACATTTGAACTCATGTCCATTTGACTATAAAACCCATATTCTCCCTCTACACTAAATTGCCTGGCCCTTTGAGGGGACCATAAATTTTAGACATCTTCTTAAATTAAGACTTAAAGAAGTTGTTTGGAATATAATTTGGGAGTATCTTAAGAGATTCCGTAGGCAAGACTGTTTAGGTTTTCCAGGCATAAGTGTGTTCCAATTTGAGATCCAACACATAAGCAATTTGTGTTGTTCCTATGGAACAACCCATTTAGCTACCCTGCAAAGCACAAATCCTTCATCAAATTCTTCTTGATAATCTAATTTTCTGTAAGCCTGGAAGATTTATTCACACTCTGTACTAGGACAGACAGTTGAAACCAAAATGAAAGTGGATTTGTCAGATACTCTTGTTCAATCAAGTCAAATATTAAGTCTTGAGTAGAATGGTGTTTGAAAGATAAATCAGTTACAATGAATCTAGGAAGGCAAAAGGCACAACTCTTAAGACAATGAAAACAGGAAGGGGCAGACATAGCTCAAACAGGTGAAAATGCTGAGATTTGCCTTAAAGCTGGTGTAGGAAAGCTCCTTCCCTAGCATATTTTACACCCACTAGGGGTAGGATAACCATATCCAAATCTTGACTCTGACAGTAAAAGGAGACAGTTAATAATTACGATGCACTAGTAGATAAATAAAAGCCGAGAAATTTTATAGGCAAATGGATATACACCACCCTACCTAGTGGTTGGCATTAAACCTGACCTTCAGGATGACAGTATCAAGAATGGGGTCATAGGTTTTAGAGTAACCGGCCCCTCAAGTGAGGCAAGACAAGAAAAGTCAAGAATTCTTACACAACCCGGACAAGGTTTTCAACAGATATACAAAGGCCAGATCAACTGAACCATTTGAGATATATTAATTAATTTAGTTCCATAGTTTGATAGAAAATGATATATAAAAATGAAAAAATGACACTTCATTATAAAAGAGTCACAGATAACAGGTATACTGTGTTTAGTCTCCTGTGTAAGGTATCCACATAAATATTTTCCATAAAATCTCAATATGTTGGTATAGATGGGTGCTCTTAGATATTTTCATTATTTAAAAATAAGCACACACTTTATTTTTCAATGTATTAACCATCAGTGAGTTAATATTACTAAACACCAAACTGAGTCAAATCTTGATCCACTCTCGTGCTTCACTCCTGAATTCTTTTCAGAGTTGAGGAACTCCTTCCTTACGTGGCAAACTTCCTTCTTAGGCTAGACAGAGGGAAAGACAGGCATAGCATGGGAAGTAAACATTCCCAGGGCAGACAGGAGATATCAGCCACAATTAATTAAGATTACAACCTTGGTTTTGTCACCAATAGCTGTATGATCTTGGACAAGACATTCAACTCCACTGGGGCTTGGTTTTCTCCTACATAAAATAGAGGATTTAGGAAGATTATCTTGGAGTTTCTTTGGGATATGAAATTCGACTGTTCCCCGAGATAATTATCTCCCATATGTTCGAAATGTGCTTAATATTTATTTATCTGTGAGGTTTGGGAAGATATATGTTGCATCAAAATAGCCAGTTATTAATGAAACAATTGTATTGGTAATAATAATAATAATTGTTTTTTTAAGACTCCAAAGTATATAAACATGGGCAGTGGGGAGACACTTGACTTTTTAGTGTATAATAGGAGGACTATTAAAATTTTCTTAGGAGAAAAGTCATCAGATATAAAATTCCAAGTCACATTATGCTTAGTAATTTTTAAATGTTAAGATTATTGGGGCTCCCCAAACACACAAGGATCAAGCTTTCTGAATTTTAGAAAAACAGACTTCTCCTAGAAGTATAAAGTGGCTTTCCTGCACTGTCATTTTTCGCAAGGAAAGAATGAATCCATATTTACTGGACAAGACTGTTGGAAATGAATAGACGAGGCACCTCCTTGGTCTGTAATCTTTGACAAGTTCTTATATACACAAGCGTGGTTCAGAAAATAATGAGAAAACAAATGGCCCATCAATCCTCTGCCGTTGGACCTCAAACTTTAACCAAGTAAAGGGAAGTCAGACTTTTCCTCATATTACTTTATTTTTCAATGCAGAAGTAATATTCTTCTTTATATAAAAAAAGCCTCATATACTATAAAGAAGTATATGATGTAAAATTTAAGATTCCCACCCTCTTGGGGCGCCTGGGTGGCGCAGTCGGTTAAGCGTCCGACTTCAGCCAGGTCACGATCTCTCGGTCCGTGAG
Organism: Neofelis nebulosa; assembly: GCF_028018385.1. Classification (NCBI taxonomy): domain Eukaryota; kingdom Metazoa; phylum Chordata; class Mammalia; order Carnivora; family Felidae; genus Neofelis; species Neofelis nebulosa. The sequence goes on from NC_080784.1 coordinate 136,515,089, forward strand.
TTCGAGCCCCGCGTCAGGCTCTGGGCTGATGGCTCGGAGCCTGGAGCCTGTTTCCGATTCTGTGTCTCCCTCTCTCTCTGCCCCTCCCCCGTTAATGCTCTGTCTCTCTCTGTCCCAAAAATAAATAAAAAACGTTGAAAAAAAAATTAAAAAAAAAAAAAAAGATTCCCACCCTCTTAATCGTCTCCAATACTATTCTTAAGGATTAACCACTACCAACAATTCATTCTGCATCTGTCCAGATCATCTCTCTCTCCACATACATGTATATTTGCACACATACATATGCATGTATATCCACAAATTTGGTCTTGAAAACATTGTCTTCCTTTACTCCAATATTTGGCACAGTTATTAAATTTGTTAATCTTTAGGCACAAGCAAACAAGCATAATAATAAATGTGCCTTCTTTCCCATCATAAAATCTCTCTCTTCCATCCTTAAACCCTTGGACTTATCTGTACAATTTATCGAGTGGCTAAGAGAAAAGTGCAACGATATCATACTGGAAGTCAAGACACTTAGCAAGATGAGTACCTAACAAATGCTTACTGATTTGAATGAATGGATGAATCACACCAAAGACTGTAATCTCATCAGTGTGGCAGAAGCTACCAGGAAATAATCACCTGTGAATTGACATTCCTAGTATCCATTCCTGTTTGTATCAAGTGTCAAGAATTGCTTCTCTGAATGTCTTTTAGTCATTGCTTTTGTGGGAGTATGTCTGTTTCCAACCTGAGTACTGTATTTTTCATTATCATTATATGACCACTAAGCCAAAAAAGTCTGACTTGGATAGACCCCCCCCCCTTCATCATAAACTGGATTCTTCAGCATCTCCATCATTTTAATTAACACTTTATTGGGTCTATTAACATCAGTTTTCTTGTTGAATGTACACTATCTGAGATAAAGAAATGCCAGTGCATTTTTCATAGCCCTTCTCGAAACACACACACAAACAAACAAACAAACAAACAAAACAAACAACCCCATTACCCTAGCCAGGTATTGAACTGGGAAGATAATTACTGGCAGTTTTAGTTTATCCAGAAAAATCATTTTCTTTTTAGACATTTTAGTCAATATATTCTTTATGTTTTCTTCCTGGAAATTACATTGGATAGTTCCTTGGTCTTGCAATGAACTTCAACTATGATTTTTTTCTTCACAAAGAATCTATCATCATCTATTTTAGTACTATCTTCCTATGAGAGAATGTGTATTTCAATCACAGGAAGAGGTGTCACTGGAATTTGTTGTGGAATGTTAGTGTTTCTATTCTTCAAACTTCATTTGTTATTGGCAAGTAGATGAAATTTAAAGCTATAGGAACAGATTAGACCACCAGAAAAGAGAGTGCAGTTAGAAAAGATGAATAAGGAATAGGATCTGTGTTCTCCAGTGAAATGTAAGGAAGAGGAGTAGTGTGTGTATAGATTATAAATATGGGAATGAAACATACATGCATTCGGATATGCTGTTCAGTGAACAACTTTGGAGATGCTTGTTTTCACTTGGATGGATGCAGTAACAGAAATAATTGTGTAAAGATGGAAGGGCTATAATAAAGGTATGAGTCATCATTACATTTTTGTAACTTTGTATTTTGGCATAATTTCAAATTTACAGAAAGATTATAAGAATACCACAAATAAAACCCATATACCCTCTACCTAGATTTACCAATTTCCACCTATTAATCTATGTATATGCATATTTTTTTTCTGAATCACTAAGGGTAAGTTGGAAACAATGTATACCTTTATCAGTACACAGTGTTTTCTCTTTCTTTCTTTCTTTCTTTCTTTCTTTCTTTCTTTCTTTCTTTCTTTCTTTCTAACTGTTTATTCATTCTTGAGAGATATAGAGAGATAGAGAGAGCCTGAATGGGGGAGGGGCAGAGAGAGAGACACACAAATAATTTGAAGCATGTTCCAAGCTCTGAGCTGTCAGCACAAAGCCCAACGCAAGGCTCAAACCCACAAACTGTGAGATCATGACCTGAGTCAAAGGCGGATGCTTAACTAACTGACTGAGCCACCCAGGTGTCCCCACACAGTGTTTACTTTTAAAAGCAAGAATATTTTCTTACACAGATTCAGTGTAATTCCCCAAATTATGAAACTTAACATTGATACAATATTATCTAATCCACAGTTTATATTCCAATTTATAAATTATCTTTCTTACATCCTTTATAGCTATTACGTCTCCATTTCAGGATTCAATCCATAGTCACATATTGCATTAGCTTTCTATATTCTCTTTTAACCTGGAACATTTCCTCAATCTTTCTTTGTCTTTATTGATCTTGAAGTTTTTTAAGGATACAAGTAAATTATATTGAGACTGTCTCTCAGTTTGGATTTACCTAGTATTTCCTCACGACTAGATTTGAATTGCGGACTTTTAGCAGAAACTCCAAAGAGTAATGGCGTGTTCTTCTCACTTCATCATATCTGGAGGCACATGGTGTCAGACTGCCGTGATAATGATAAAGTTAACTTCGATCCGTTTTCTTACCATACCAGTAATGTTAGCATCCAGGGATGACTTTCCAACTCTTTAATTCCTTCTATATTTATTAATTGGCATTCAATTGTAGGAAAGAGTTTTCTTATCACACCAACTTATTGATTCGTTTAGATTAATACGTAATCTATGGATTTCATTTAATAGGTCAATTATTTTTTGCATACTTTCATACTCAAATTATTTTGAATTTGGTCAGTGAGAACCTTTCAGGATTTCTCCTCTGTCCTTTTGCTATGTCACTATTATTCTTTGAGCACTTCCTTATTTCTGGTACAACAAGATGTTTCAGGCTTAGCTATATTTTCCTTATCTCAGACTGAAATCAGCCTTTTCACCTTGATTTATTTTAATGGAGAATGGCATTTAGAAACCAAGTGCTGAACATTCATGACATTGCTTCCAGACCTTACCACGATGACCTAGCAAAAAAAAATTTTTTAAATATATATGTACACACATACAGTGTATCTTTTTTTAAATATATATTTCAAGTCTTTACAATGTGATTGAATTACCAGGTTAATAATTATGGGGGTTTATCATTTATGCTTCCTCCCATCTCCCCTCCTATTTTCTCTTACATTTTTATTATATATTAATATTCATAAGATAATAAGAAAAGTTATATCTGCTTTCTGTTCTACCCCTATCCTTACCAGACACTTAGTCTTATAGCTAAATTAATACAATGTCATTGTGAGAATTTTATCACACATTCCTATTCTTGAGTTTTTTATTTTCATTTTTTTTTTTTTTTTTTTGGTTTCAGTAAGTTCACATTTGAGTAATTTTTCCAAGATGGCATAGGTATCATATATATAATCCTCTTACTGCCTCTTGCCTGGATACATCTTTATTGGTGTCATTTTAGTATCCTCACAACTTCCAGTGTCTTCTGGCAGTCAAAATTGCTGTCAAAAGTCTGAGATAGGCCTGTTTTGTTTTGTTTTTCCCTTCTAGGTAACTTGATTTTATCATCTCCATGCCAGCAGAATTTTTTCTTTTTCCTTGATCCTGGATAACAAACATATGACCAGCTATCTTATCTTTTATGTCCATTTGATGTGCCCGTTTAATCTGCAGATTCAGGTATTCCTTTTAGTCTACTCTTTTTTCTTTCATTATGTTTTTAAGTATTTTTCCCTAGTTTATTTGTTGGTGTTTGCACTTCAGGGCTACCAATGATCTCCTTCTTATCTGACATCTTTTCACTAATTACTCTAATTGCGATCATGTGACATTTGAAGTCACATGCTACTCATATGGCAAGACATAGCTCATTTATCCAGTTGAAATTTGTTAGAAATGATTTGCTTGTCTTGCAGAACACTTGTAGAACAAGTTACCAGCAATTCAAGATTTTACTGTATTTCTTTCCTTCTATAGTTCTTTCTATCTTTCTTGATTCTAAGTTATTTGTTCTAACTTACTTAGATTTATGAAAGTCTTTTTAAGTTTTCAATTTGCCTCCTCAACTCAGAAGTGTGTTGTTGTTTTATCACTGTCTTGGAGTTCATATCTCTAGAACTCATGGTTTCCTGAGGTAATGCATTTTCTTTTAAAGCATTGGATACTTATGGAGGGCTTTACATTTCTACCTTGTTTTTATCCAATTGTTAGATTTTTTTTCAAGCTGTAATGGCATGCTATTCTCATTTGTTTGCATCTTTCTTTTTTTGTTTTTAATTATTTTATTTTTTATTGTTATGATGTCCCTCCAGCATGTTTGCAGACTGCCATGCCAATTCCTTTCACTTTGCTCATAGTTAATACAGAAGCCACAGCTAAACAGTCTTTCCTCTGTGAGACTATGATGGTGAATCTCTTTGACACCCTCCCCACCTTGTAAGAACACTGTTTATCTTTCCTTCAGAGCAGAGACAATTCTTCAGGAGCTGGAACATTTCTTTGGCTGTACTCTCAGAGTGCCTTAAGATTTCCAAGTTCAGAGCAATTCTTCTCTTCAACAACTACCTCCAAAGGCCACATTATAAACAAATGTTAATAATATAAGCATCAAATTATATATACAAACATGTACTGTTTGTACTCTAATTCACATATCAGAGAAGCATTTGCCAGAGAAAAACAATGATAACAGAAATTAACTCCTACTAAGCATGTCATAGTTTGGGAAGAGCCTCTTTCTACAATCATCTTTGACATTTGCTAAAAATATCAGCCAGAAATAATTTACTACTGCCCTGAATAAAGTATAACACTGATATTTGAAAACATTTTCCCCCTTCTTCAACAACTTGCTCCTCTATAGCAATCTATATGCCAAAGAAGAGTTGTCATTTTTCTTCCTCCCTCATATACTCAGGTTGGTTTTGTTATTATTGCTGAGATGCTCTGTTCAAGTCTCCAGTGCTTTTGCTGTATACAGACAAGCCTTCTCCCTCTTCCACAGGAAAGCTAGACACTGTGCTGTGGTCTCAGAGCACGTAATAAAGGTCATGAAGCACTCACATGTGAATGTGGGGTGTGTGTGTGTGTTTGTGTGTGTGTGTGTTTGTGTGTGTGTGTGTGCGCGCATGCACATGCAAGTATGTGTATCACGGCCAGATAACACATGCATAACACACACACACACACATAAAAATTCTTAAAAAACAAACAACCATATGGAAATGGACAGTTAGAAGCAGTGCAACCTGAAAAAACATTTCAATTCATTCAAAATCAAAACATTAAAATATTATTACCTAAAGGCTTGATCTAGGAAAAATAAACACACCATTTAAAGTGATTTGTTAAAAATTATAATTGTGAGAAATCTTTTGTTTGACTTTGAGAAGCAGAAAAAGGCAAGTGGACACAGTGTAGTTTGCTTTTCCTAAGTGAGGGCTAATAAATGACGTTAGTGATTTCTTGTCTAGTGGGAAGCACTTGGCATTAAGTGGGGAATTTTGCATTTCCTTTTATTTATGCTTTCATCCTGGGAGATTTTTCTTCTGTTTTCCACATGCTGTGTTTCATTGCTTGTGGTCCTTGGTTACACAGACACAAGTGAATTTTCTGCCAGTAGACACAGGGCCATATATTGCTGCACTTCCCAGTCTCTAACAAGCATGTGATCATGCTGGGATCTACTTAAAAATACAGATTCTGATTCTGGCCCTGGGGTGGGGGTGAGGACTTGAGAATGTGATTTTCTAACAGTTTGCAGTTGAGCTGCTGTCTGAGGGTTACACGTTGAGTGATAAGGATCTGCACACCACTAATTTTGAAAAAATGGTTCATTTAAGGACCTAGAGGTACTGCAGTGGCCAAAGAGTAAGGAGTTCTTTCTTATGTTAAATTGCCCCACAGACCTTGATGCAAGTACAATCAATCCCAAACTTGTCTTCCAATATTCCAATATTTTTATTATTCTCTCTTTCCTTATCCTTTTTCTTTTCCTTTCTTTTTCTTTCTTTCTTTCTTTCTTTCTTTCTTTCTTTCTTTCTTTCTTTCTTTCTTTCTCTTCCTTTCTCTTTTCCTTCCTTCCTTCCTTCCTTCCTTCCTTCCTTCCTTCCTTCCTTCCTTCTTTTCCCCTTCCTCCCTCTCTCTTTCTCTCTCTTCCTTTATTTCTTTGGTCTCCACTTACTTCTCTGATTCCTAGCCCCCACCCCTTTCTCCACTTCCTCTTTCTATATATAAAAGAATGGCTGAATCACAATACTCAGGATTAGGAAACGGGGACATTATTTCCATGAATTTTCCCTTCAGGGCTTCTAAGTATTTTGATTTTGCATTATCATTGTTGATATTATGTTAGGCTGAAAACAGGTTGAAAAGTACAAGAAATCGGATTCAATAGTAAAGTGAAGCAAATCAACGTCTTTAATGTATGCACACACTGTAGTCTGTAATTCACACAGGGTAGAAAACAAAAACAAAAACAAATTCATGCTGGAAAATAAACAAACAAAAAACAACTCTATGCTATTAGGTGTAAATTTATTTCTGATCTGTTTTCAACTTTTCGTTATCAAAGGATCATGTTGTACATGAGATTTCATGTTTTTTCAGAGTGGTCACTGATAAACAAAAAGTATATTTTCCACCTGAAAAATCTGGTCTCTGTCTTTGAAACCCAAAATTGGGCAAGTTTTCATGACAGATTTTCAAGTTTAGGGTGAACAACCATATCCATTCTTACTACTTATCCCCACTATCTTCTGTAAGTTATTTTGTTAATTTTTGTCCCTCTGAAGCTGTAAATACATAGTAGTTTTTTTATTTAATTGTATTTTAACGTACCAGAAGCTTGCTAATAAAAAAAGCAGATGCCCACAGTTCCTTCCTTATTAAAACTCCCACTGTGGTTAGAGAGCTTAGGAAATATGGAAACACTTCCACCTGTAGGAATTTTGCAATTCCTCCCCCCAAAATCTGTTTATACATGTACCTTAGTAAATCTTTTTTTTTTTTAATTTTTAATGTTTATTTATTATTGACAGAGAGAGAGGGAGACAGAGAGAGAGGGGAACAGAGCATGAGTGGGGGAGGGGAAGAGAGAGAGAGGGAGACATAGAATCTGAAACAGGCTCCAGGCTCTGAGCTGTCAGCACAGAAGCACAGAGCCCAACCCGGGGCTCAAACTCACGGACAGCGAGATCATGACCTGAGCCAAAGTCGGATGCTCAACCGACTGAGCCACCCAGGTGCCCCACCTTAGTAAATCCTTTAACCCATTTTTTAAGTGTATTTATTTATTTTGAGAGGGGGGAGGGCAGAGAGAGTGGGAGAGAAAGAATCCAGAGCAGGCTCAGCACTGTCAGCATGGAGCCCTATGTGGGACTCAATCCCATGAACTGTGAGATGATGACCTGAGCTGAAATCAGGAGTAGGACATTTAACCAACTGAGCCACTCAGGAGCCCCAACCCATTTTTTTCTAGCGTTTATCTGATAAACATTAATTATTCATTCTGAATGCATAAATAACTCTTATATGCTCTGAATTTAGTCCACAAATCAATAAAAACAAAATTTTATAATTCCACTTGTAAGCATATTATAGCACTCTACTTCATACACAGTCCCATCAAAAACTTATTCTAAGTCAGTCTCACCAAATTAAGTTGAAAAGCACAGTTTTAAATAATAGCTACCTTTCACTAAACTCCTCTTTTTCTAGAATGTATAAGATGTTCAACTTAAGAATTGACTTTCATTTAAACATTAGCCCAGGATTTAAAACCTAAGGTTTGATTCCTATGTTAAGTCATTCCTCAAAAGGCTAGACAAACATTCCATTTCTACTGTATGAAAGCAGACGCAGATTAAACCTTTCAAAGATAATCAGTTCTTTGGGCCAAAGACAAAAATGGGCCACAGGCAAAAATCTCTAGGTCTTTCCTATGATGACATAGGTCTTTCATAGGGCAGCAAATAAGCATACCTGGTTTATTTAAGTACAAACACAAGTAGAAATAATAAAACCTTTCTGAATTGGAAACCACTTATGAGCTCTATAATGGGAGATACTTCAGAATTACAGTAACAGAAAAGAGGATGGACTCATGCCACACCAAAATTGCTATTATAAAACACCTTCATCTTTGTGAGCATTCAGAAAGTGTTTTCACACTTTTTAACTGGCTTTTTGTTCATAGAAACAGAACGCAAGTAAGAAAATGTCCTTGGTTTCTCCTCTCTATTAGCTGCTGGTAAAAAACAATTACTTTGGCGGTTGGAAAAAAAGGAGAGGAATGTCCCTCTTGTTTCTGTAAACAGTTCGACACTAACAAAATCTCAGATCTTGCTTCTCAATCAATACCAAGCTCCATGGTTAAAAGAGTTGCATCACACCACCGTTTCGTCTGGTTAATGATATCAATAAAGGTTATCTCTGTACAGAATGAAAAGGTCACTAATCAAATTGCAGTGTCTCCATCACATTATTATTGCTTGGGAATACGTTTCATTGATTAAGTTTCCCTGCATAGAATCTCCTGGCTTTTAATGCATTGAGTATTGCAGGGGAGAATAATAATAAAATGTTGCCTCATAAGAGCCCTGACACTATAATAGTTAGAAAAGCAGATCTCTTCTGCACATCTCTTTATGATAACACATCTAAAATAAAATACAAGGAGGTGCAAATTTGTAAAAAGCTGGAGGAAAAGAAAATTTGGTGTAGAGATCTTTTCGTGGTTACAAAAATACTGTCAATAAATTTTTTCAAGAAATCATCAGTGTTGTTAGTCAACTCCATGGCTGTATGGAGTTCTATATGACATACGATGCTGAATTGAATGCACTTTGTTTTTTAATTTGCAAATCTATTTCCTCACAGATCTTATAATTTATTAGGAAAGACAAAATAAATACTTAGAAAATAAAGTGTGATATATACTCTGATACAAAAATATAGGATGCTGACTTTTGGATTTTACATATAATGTTAATGTAAATATCAATCCTGTGTATCTCTGCTTTTGCATTTTGTAAAGGTCTTTAGTGTGGAAGACTCACTTTCTCATGCATGGTAAGAAAGTTTAAGTTTGTGATTGCTTTGATGGTGTAAATTATTAAGTATATCATAGACTCCTGCCAATCTAGACTGTCAGTGGTATTTCAGGAGGGCAAAAGAAAAGTATTTAACACATGCTTTCCCTTTAAAATAAGGAAATGACTGAACAAACAGACCAAGGATAAATGGCTAAATAATCCTGGTTCCTCCCTCTGCCCCTTGAAGACTCTGGGCTCCTTTCTGTTTTTCCTGGTTGGCTGGTAGTTAGATAGTGACCTCTCATCCAGGCCTCTTCCTTTCTGTACCGCCTGTCTCCTGCCTCTTGTTGGTAGGTGTACCCTGCTTAAGGGGCCCAGTTATTCCTGTGGCACTGGAATGGATTTAATGGCTTTTCTGTAAGTTGCCAAACTAATAGGTTTTATCACCTGGAAAGTACAAGAAACAGCTGTTTATGTAAGTGCCCCAGGCAACCCAGTTAATCATTCTTGCAAATAGTATTACATGGGATATGATTCTGGCTTGCCGCATTCAGTGTTTTTCCTAAGAAAATAATGGCCTGGCCACCAGAGTAGAATGTCAGTGATTTATCACAAACCAGTACTATACTGCATGCTTGTTCAGAGCTAGAAGTACACCAAATCATTCCACTTGGAATATTGGCTTCCTGCAACTATGAAATACCAGAATCTAGCAGTAGGTATATATTCAAAATACTGATATAATGTCTGCAAGATTCAATATTGATACTTCAAAAATATTTTATTTTAGATATTAATAGGAGGATCGGTCATCCAAAGGAAGATTTAAGCTACTCTGGCATTAAATTTTAAACATATACTTCAAAAAAAAAAAAAACCCATAGATATTACAAGTTTTATACCATGTTTGCCTTTCTTAAAGAAAACAAAAAAGTAGGGGCGCCTGGGTGGCGCAGTCGGTTAAGCGTCCGACTTCAGCCAGGTCACGATCTCGCGGTCCGTGAGTTCGAGCCCCGCGTCAGGCTCTGGGCTGATGGCTCGGAGCCTGGAGCCTGTTTCCGATTCTGTGTCTCCCTCTCTCTCTGCCCCTCCCCCGTTCATGCTCTGTCTCTCTCTGTCCCAAAAATAAATAAAAAATGTAAAAAAAAAAAAAAAAAAAAAAAAAAAAAGAAAACAAAAAAGCATTTTTGAATTTGTTGATCATCACAGTTACGCTAATTAAACCAATGCTATGAAGTAAATCTCTATTTCAGGCGCATTATGAATTCTTTGCCTAAGTGTAATAGGGAATTGCCTCCCTCTCCATTCGTGAGTCGGCTGTTGGAGGTGCTTCTGGCTAAAAAAGGAGGCCAGAGAGTCTACATGGTCAAGTGTAGGCTTTGGGGTCAGATACACCTGGACTGATCCCAGCTCATTTAATCATGGGTTACATGACACTCGGCATTTTTTCAAACCTTTTGGCTCCTCTCATTTTTCTAATTTGTAAAATAGACATAGTAATCTGTCTCACGGATTTGTTTGCAGGAATAATTCAGATAAAATGGGCAAAGTACTTAGCACTGTCATCTTTACAAAAGCCATAGCTTTATGGGGTGCCTGGGTGGCTCAGTCGGTTAAACGTCCGACTTCGGCTCCAGTCATGATCTCAGAGTTTATGAGTTCGAGCCTCGCTCAGGCTCTGTTCTCACAACTCAGAGCCTGGTGCCTGCTTTGAATTCTGTGTTTTCCTCTCTCTCTGCCCTTCCTCTGCTCATTCTCTGTCTCTCTCTCTCTCAAAAATAAAGATGAAAAAAATTTTAAGAAACATAAATTTATTAATAATAGGATTTGTTAGGGACGCCTGGGTGGCTCAGTTGGTTTAGCACCAACTTTGGCTCAGGTCACGATCTCACAGTTCATTGGTTCGAGCCCTGTGTCAGGCTCTGTGCTGACAGCTCAGAGCCTGGAGACTGCTTCAGATTCTGTATCTCTCTCTCTCCGTCCCTCCTCTGCTCACACCCTCTCAAAAATAAATAAATGTTAAAAAATTAAAAAAAAAAAAGATTTGTTAGTGTTTGTCTATTAGGCTTGGTAAAAGAAGGTTGTGAAAAGTGGAAGGCAGGCAGTAGGGCACCATATTTTCTCTTTCAGGTCCTTCTTTCGACTACCTTCTGTTCTTCCCTTCTCCCTCTCATAGAAAAAATACCATGATTTTTTGGACATGAGACAAATGCTCAGAGTCAAATATTAATAAATAAATGGAATTGCATGCTATACTTTTTATATAAAAATAGAATCAAATTTCATAATGATATTGAGAATTGCTGAATGCTGTAGCTTGGTATTTGACACCATTTTGAGCAAATCATCTCTTTAAAACGGTGTCCTCTATTTACCCATAACCATATGACATTTCAAATGGGAGACCGAGCTTAAGCAGAATACTGAAAGATGTGTCCACTGATGGGGTATTTTTATATTCACTACAATGCAATTGTACCGTGGCCACTGGCCAACTGGCTTGGTTCTTGAAAAGACAATATAACGACTCTGAGACATAAACAGGAACTCTGAGCAAGAAACAAAATAGCACTGTTGATCATAATACAGCGGTTACTAAGGACTCAGTCTTTCCTCTCGCTACAAACACCTTCAATCCATTTGATGGTTCACTGAAAATTATGCTCTTCCACGAAAAAGAAGAGCCAGCATCTGGCAGGTTAAAATCTCTGCAATGCTGAAGTGAAAGAGGCCATCTCTGCCACCTGCTTTTTGGGTGTCCTCTGTTTCTGACACTCTCACCTTTATTACTTCTCACAGAGAGAACTCGGGCCATGTATGTGAGGCATAGTTTTTGTTTAATCTGAAACTCTACCCATTCCTCACACCCTGTTCATTCTTTATTTGGCCCAGACATCAGGACCACATTGTTTTCTCTTCCTTTAAAGATATCTTCTGTCAGTCTATTCAGGTTTCCAAACATAATTTCTATTGGTTTCCCTCTAACTCCCTTCTCTCAGTTTTCTCTCTCCCCTTCCCTTGATTGCACCTTCCAGGTTGGAGGAACAAAGAAGAGAATTCACTCATTATAAACAAAAGGCCAGTAAAGATGGTATGCTCCCAAGGTGGGATCCAGGTGATTGGTGAGGGGCTCTGGTGTGAGATTGAAGGGAGAACATTCTCAGCTACTCAGAGGTGTCCGCACATAGCAGACTAAAAAGAAATCCTCACAAGGCTTGGAGAAATATCTTTAGAACTATCTTGGTGGCACTGATAAGATTGGGTGCCTATGTCTTTAACTTTGCTGATGCGTGGACTAACAAGAGAGAATCAGATTAGAAAGAACTCCAGCTCTCTCTGAGCTGCTTGTGATCTGAAGCCCTTTTTGGGGAGGTAATTTCAGCTTCCGCACCACCATGAAAGAAGGAGAACTTATTCCTCCTAAAGTAATAAGACTAATGTTTTCTTCATTACCATGTCTTCATTTCTCCTGTTGACAGTGTAATGCCTACAGAGATCTCATTACCGTTGTTTTCATTTTTGTTTTAAATTATTGATAAGCTGTAGTAATACTGATCCTTGACTGAAAACATGCAGAGGCAGGGAGCTGAGAAATATTTTTCAGAGAGCAACTGGAACATAAGATATGCATCTGTCAAAACTGGAAAGCACAAAATGTACATAAGACATAGTTGGGCTGTCCAATTTGTGAACTACTTGGGGCAAGTCAGATCTCTTCTGATACAATTTGCAAGAATCACTAATGTGGCAGGTCTTGAACTCTTCCAAGCTCTGTCCTTCTTGGCTCCAGGGCCTTCTATTCTTCCTGCATCTCATTAAAGAGCAATTATAATCCAAACAAAATCATATGGCCATGATTTAATTGGCTTCAAATCTTGCTCCAAAGGTAAGTGTCACAGGCATTTGGTCCTATTCCCTGTTTTTCCTACTTGGAAGCAAATTACTGACATAGCAAAAAAAAAAAAAAAAGTCATTTTTGTGGCCATATGGGGGGTTCAATGCTACAGTTTAAGAAAAACTCAAATAGAAAATTCCAAGTTTCTTAGACCTGCATGGAAAATCTCATTACAGTATATAAAAAAAAGTTATTTCATATGATTGAGACATTTACTAAAAAGAACTATAAAAACAGATTCAGAGTTTGGTCAGTCATAAAATATTTTCAAAATTGATACATAATTCTACAGAGATCTCAGGTTAATTAGCTCAGCATGACTGCTGAATACTATTTTAGCAATTGTAGCAGCATTACTGAATATTACAATAATGCAATCTTGAGCCACTTAAATTTGACTCGACTTCAGTTATCCCAAGGTTTCATTTTGTTCATTATTCTTTGGGATTAAAATCAGATGTCTTCTCATTGAAATAATCTTGTGATAATTATTTTAACAAATAACATTGAATTAAACATATTAACATGTAATTCAGTAAATCTATTTTTCCCCCAGAAGGAATGAAAAAGACAAGTTGAGGGGTGCCTGGGTGGCTTAGTCGGTTGAGTGTTGGACTTCAGCTCAAGTCATGATGTCGCAGTCTGTGAGTTCGAGCCCCACTTTGGGCTCTGTGCTGACAGCTCAGAGCCTGGAGCCTGCTTCAGATTCTGTCTCCTTCTATCTCTGCCCCTCCGCCACTTGTGCTCTGTCTCTCTCTGTCTCTCAAGAAATGAATAAATATTTTAAAAAATTAAAAAAAAAAGAAAAAGAAAAGTTTATTTTCCTTTAGCGAAATGAAGCCCCAGGCCCACAGCTACATGTAATGCTTTGGAAATCTCATTTTCCTCTTGTTTTTACCTCTCCATTGTCTCCATCTCTGAGTGAACTGCTGAGCCCTGACAATGGAGTTGGACTGTCTTTGGCCATGTCCCAACTGATCCATAATCATAACATGCAGTTTTGAAGGTGAAACTCCTTCCTCATTCCAAGAACTGTTAAGGCACATTCAAACAGTTTCAAGTTAATAACCAACCTCCTCCCTCTTTAATGTCTGTCTTGTTTATTCCTTCCTTCCACTTCCACTGCCATTGCCCCGCTGACTATAGGCACCCTTCCACAGATCTGGGCAATTTCATCTACTTCCTAATGCATGTTTGCCTTCATCTTTGCCCCAGCCCTGCAGACAGAGAAACTATCCTCAAGTGCAATTCTGATCATTGTGACCAGAGTGACCACACAATAAATTCCAAAGTTCCTAACATTCTGCATAAAGTCTATTACAAGCTGGGTTTAACCTCGGTGACAAAATTATAGCCATCTGTCTCTTTGCTACCCAAGCAGGTATTGGCTAATTATTCTGTTCCTTTTTGCTAGAACGTTATTTCCATCGCTTTGTTTGTAAAAGTCTGCTTGTATTTTGAGAACCTGTTCAAATGCCATTTCCCCCATTAAATCTTCCCTGATTTTTCCAGCAGAAAGTACTTCTTCCTTTTTTTTATGTTCCCCTAACATTTGATTACATCTTTTTCCTATAGTCCTTATTAAATTCTTCCTCCTAAAACGGTTAGTGTATAATTATCGATTGACCCTGTGAGAGTCTAATGTGAGGTGTCTCCAGATAGAGAAAAACTGAGATTGGGATTAATATTTTCCCAATAATATTCACGCTAAAAGCAACTTTTTACAACAGTATGTTATATTTATCCTCATTGAACAGCTAAAAGTGAAATTTGGGGATTAAAATGCATTTTTTTTTTCTGCTGATTGTGAACTAAGTTGTAGAGTTCACGCCATCCTGTGGGATACATTGAGAGAAGTATGTTAATAATAAAAAGGATAATGAAAATTTTTACATTTAAGCTTCACTAGCAAAATTATAGCACCTTCTGTACCCTCATCTTCTCCTTTCCTCAGAAGAGTCCTGGGGTGGCTCATGCATCATTTTCCTTGACAGCCGGTAACGTTCTCTTCCACAGATGGGTCTTTGTGTTTTATGCTCACCGCTGAGCTGATGACTCAAATCACCCTTCCCTTTAATCTCCCGCTTGTCCTTGCCACCTTCTGCAAAACAGTTCCTCTACATGACATCTCATAAAGTCATTCCCATTGTCCACCTGGTCGCTTCATTCTCTCCCATGTGCCGCATGCACTGAGATGCTGGGCTCCCCACTCATGGCACAGAACTGCAAAATGGTCACAACCTCGCCCAAATGTCCTTAAGGGACTGTAGTGGAAGATAGTGCGATTGAGATTCCTTCCTGCAAACACACCACCTGGACGGGACAGGGGACTTGCGCTCTTTATCCGCAGGTGGGGAATACCTCCTCACCTGGCATCCCTTGACTACGTGTCACTCCAGCTTACTGGAGAGTCCTAATCATTGTTCCTTATTTCTCACTCTTGGACTTGGGGCCTCCTTCTTCAGCAGCCACACAGTTGTCGCTTGATTTCCAGCATGGACACAGAGAACAGGCCCCTTTAGGGACCCACACTCTCCTGGGTACCCAGCTGTACCCAGGAAGCATAGCTGATGAAATGTCTTGGAGCTGACAGACTTGTTCATTGTAATAGCTAGGTTGTGTTTCTCTTTTACTCAAGTTTTTGTGCAACAAACACACTCGTATGAGTAGGTTACTCTTATCATACTATTTTTCAACACAAGTAACAAAGAATTCACTTTTTTAAATGGTTGGGCTTTTTTTCAGAGCACGTAATACAATCTAGCAAATGCCTCAAGAATTGGTTCCACTGACCCCTTGCTGCCCTCTAGTGAGTATCTGGCATATCCCCTTTGGGTTCTGATCAGGATGAATGTAGACCTGGAGGAGAGAGGTAGTCCCACCCAAATGCACCATAATTGGTTCATGCTCAGTTCAGAAAGGTCATCTGGCCTACAGAGAAGAACTGGATTCCAGGAAACTTGTGCTACTCTGCTCAGAAGGCAAACAAACAAGAAAACACGTAAAAATAACTTCTGAGCATAGTTAAGATTACTCAAGTCCCCAGTAATACCCTGAAATTAATTTATTCCTGTGTCACTGCTATAGTCCTAGAGCCAGTTCAACCACAGAGGGATTCCTTCTGTCCCAGTCTTAATTCAAACCCTCTGGTCAACAAAGGGTTTTGGAATTATACTGCAATTCAGTAAATAGGTAGCAGGTCCTGGAGGTCAGCAAAATACAGCCAGCTGGAGAAAATAAAATGCTTTGCCACAGCAAGCAAAGAAATGAACAAAAGGTGGCAAAGAGGTTGGCACTGTCTTAGGTATGATTTATGAGAATTTTTCTCTCTAAACAGTATGAAGACACTCTTGACTCAAAAGTTATTGAAGTCCTTGAAAAGTTTCAAATCTTTGAAGAAAGAAAAGATGCTAAGAAAAGAGCTTGTTCAGTACCTAGAAATATTTTGTACAAGCCCCTCCCCCCTTTCATGTTTATTGTGAATCAGATTCTTATGATCTTTGACAATGGAGAACTGTAAGTTCCTTTCCCAATGAATATAAAGGAATATGAGTTACTAATATCCAAAATTAGATAATGAAAAAAAGTTTTGACATTTCAACATTTTGAAGTCAGGCATAAAGTGTTAAAGCTTTAACTTTTAGAGGGTAAGTTAGGTGTGGATCATAATGTCCAGTTCCTAAAAATATCTTTTCCAATTAAACATATAGAATAACTTAAAAACTTGCAATTATTTTTCATGGGATTTTTAATTTAATCAGTTCATTTATTAACCTGTTAAGAAATAATTTAATGGGGATGGATATATTGTATCATCTCCTGGCTATTGGCATCTCTAACAGCACTGCATTCCTTAGTGTCTTGTCTTCTGCTTGAAGAGGCTGTGAATAATACTCCACTCTGTGTTAACCAGTCATAATTGATATAAAATAATGGAAGCTTCCCAGAGCATTCGGTTCCCGCCAGAGGTAGTAGCTTAAGTAGTAGTGACACGCGAAGGAATATGTTTACTTTCCCATTAAGTTAAAGAAGAAACCATGCTGCTCAATCATTGAAGAATTCATAGTTGTGAAACCAATGTGTTGGTGTTATTATTTCATGCGCCATAATACTCAATACCACACAAGCTCTGGCTTGTGTCTACATTCTGATGTCTGGCATCGGATACACTTAGAAGTGCATTGCACTGCAATAAAGAATGGGCAATAAACTTTCACCCATTAAAGGCCCTTATGCCAATTAGGCAAGTTAGTTAGCATAAAGGAAGACCTGTTGCCTTAAGTATGCTGAGATAGTAAACCAGAAAAAATGTTTTATTTTATGATTGCAAGAAAAATGCAAAAACAATTTCACAGAAAACTGCAGTGGGAGAATCACCTCCCACTGTTTTTCTGCCCAAATTTATGTCACACATTCCATCACTCATTCGTTCAGGACCTTTATAATGCTCATGACTCAAAGACACAATCTTTGTTCTCAAAATGCATACAGAATTCAACATAGAGGCAATCCATACCAAGGCCTTACAACTGAATAGCATTTTATAGCTATAAACCTCCTTTGTGGGCAGTAGACAGAACAGGAATACACCCTAGTTTACAGACTTGTAAACAGAGGGACAAAAAAATTTAAGTGGCTTGCTCAGTGTCACATGATTCACAAATGTTTGAGCCAGGATTAAATTCAGTGCTTCTGATCTAAGTTCAGTGTCCTTCCTAGTATTTCTGGCTGCTTTCAGTAGTTAGTAGACTTTACAGTTTCTTACTAATTGCTCTTCTTTATCCTTCTAAATTCTCAAGAGTCAAACCTAGACATTACTTCTTCACAAGAATTCCAAATTCAATGTCTACCCAACTATGAAGTATTAAATTCTTTATTTATTAATAGAATTTAGAGCTGGACTTTTAATAGTGTTGCCTACCATATATATAATCTCTCTCCTTAGAGGACTATTTCAATCTGAGCCTTTCTAGGGATTATGATGAGGTTCTACATATCACTGAAGTTATTCTTATAAGGATAGTACATAAGGAAAATCTGGTGTCTAAGATCGGTGGAAGTTAGAATTTAAAATGTAAAATTGAGTGAAAGACATTGCTTAATAAGAAAGATATTGCTAAATAAGCACATTTGCTTGTTCAGTATGATTGTTGATCTAAAATAAGCCAGAGAAGGGAATATTCTTTTTTTTAAGAATATTTTAAAAGACAAGTATTTGAGGAAGCCATCAGCTAGTACATAAAGGCCTGTGTGTCGGACCCCCAAATTTCTCTACTGAAATGTTGGCTTCTAAACATTATTCTAAAACATGTATCAATTCAAAGGCTAGGATGACACTCTACCATTAAGGGAAAGGTTTCTTAGCTATTGAAGCAAAGACAGGTCTTACTGCAATTTGTATGTACATGAGGCTTTGGAATGAAGGCCCCATAAAACAACTACCTTACCATCTGAGAACTCTGTGTTTAAATAGCCTTCACATGATCTTGTTCAAATACTATGGAAAAGAGAGACTTTGTAATGATGCTAACCCTACTATGCCCATAAGCCAGAATAAAAAGAAAAATAGAAAAACAAAACAAAACCCTACAACTATCAGAACATATTCATGCAATTAGAACATCTCTACTCAATCTGTGTTTTTCATTTGTGTTAACAAATACCCCAACGATATGTGCTATATCCTTGAGGGAAAAAAGATCTGTGTTTTCCATTTTATAAAGAGCTTTCTAATCAGTTTAACAATAGCTTTAAAAAGACACATTCTTTCTCCTCTACAGCAGTGACAAAGAAGTGTCAGAAGATACCTTATCTATTCATTCTCTCATCCTTTTGTACCCTCTTTTTCCAGATTAAACATCTACCAAATAACTGGAAAAGTTCAGTTCCTATTCCTGAAAAGAACATTGTAATTAGTTCTGCCAAAATTTACGCTGTCTTATCCATGGCAATACAAACCCTTTACAATCCTAAAATTCTGGTAGGGTTTTATGGCAAGTATCTCTAGTAATAGGTCAATATTGAGAACTGTAAATCACAGTTAACAATTCTTTTTTTTTTTTTTAATGTTTACCCATTTTTGAGAGAGAGCGAGAAAGAGACAGAGCATGAGGGGGGGAGGGACAGACAGAGAGAGACACACAGAATCTGAAGCAGGCTCCAGGCTCTGAGCTGTCAGCACAGAGCCTGACGTGGGGCTTGAACCCACGAATCATGGAATCACGACCTGAGCTGAAGTAAGATGCCTAACTGACTGAGCCACCCAGGAGCCCTAACAGTTAACAATTCTTTAGAGCTTCCTTGTGCTATGTGAAGTGTCAACCAAGTGACATATATTTTCTTAACTGACACACAAGAAAGGCAACCCTCTGGCTTTAGTGAGAGTCATTTACTCCATTTTACAGAATAGTGATGCCCAGAGAAATGAAGCACTTTGGTCACAGAATAAAGATACTAAGTGCCAGTGTCAGGTTTTTAAACTTGGTACCATGTCCTTCCAAAACTCAAGGTGTCCCTCACCCCCACTATTCCAAAACATGTAACTACAGTGTCTCTCTTTTCTCATCTGCTAAATAAATAAATAAATAAATAAATTGATGGACCTTAGTATTTAATACCAACTGATTACCACTGAATGAGAGCCCAGTCAGAATCTGGGACAGTATTTGAATTTCTAGAGTTGACAAGAGAATAACCACTATGGCAGTTCAACATACACGAATGGTGCTAAATTAGAAATACATGCCTCACAGGGTTGGGGTTGCTTTATGGAAACATGCCCAGAAAGTAGATTGTGAAATAGGAGAGTCATGCTTCCTGATGGGTACAGAGTGTTTTGCAAGTGGTGGAGAGTAATGTTAAGAAAGTTGTGCTTATCCACTGAACTCCCCAGAAACTGTACACACACAGATTGGGCTTGAATGAGAATTTATCCAGACCCTGCACTGCCAGACTTTGAGAGCACAGTCTATGCTATTGAACATTTCCTGAAGACTGAAACAGCTCAATGACTATCTCTGGGTTAGAAGTGGTTTCTGGATGCCCACTGATGTTTGATGTTTGTATGGCTCTGTGGCCCAGAGAGACACTCTCTTCCTTGACTCATCCCTGTAGTTTGGAGATACAGAGCACTGAAATGAAGGAAGGAAGAGGGGAAGGAAAGAGAGATGAAGGAAGGAATGTTTGATTTATTAAGTTAGTCAGATCCACAGGAATTATTTCATTTATCTTTTAAGGTAGATATTTTCTGTATTCATCATGTAATCAAGTTAGAGAGGTTAAATGGTTTGCCCAGTGTTATCCCAGAGCTAACCTGGAATCCTGGTCTATTTTCTTCCATCCCCAATTCAACTAGCTAGTTCCTACAATCATAAAGGACTCTGGCTTTGGCACTGGACAGAATGGAAAGGCAGTCTCCTAGGAACATTCCTGAATGGAAATGTGGGTCTAGTTCATAGGAAACAATGATTTTGTTGTAATAACAACCCATATGGTTTTCTCACATTATCCAGCAGATCTTAGCATCCAAGATATTTTCTCTCTGTTTCAACAGCTGTTAGAAATTAAAAACAAACAAACAAAGTTGGGCTGAGAGCCTTGGAGAGGAATTTGACAATATCTATTAGGTTAAACCATATAAAATTGCCAATATTTGACAGGTTTTGGCCTCTAAAAAAGTATTGGCCTCTAAAAAGTATTTCTTTTGGTCAGCCTAATGTGTAAATTTAATATACATATTTAACACCCGAGTCAACAAGATATATTTATAAGACTTGCATTTTTGTTTGCAATAGCAAATACTGTAAACAACCTAAATATCTATTAAGAGCTGAGTAAAAATTTTAATTATTTTGTACCTGTATAATTAAATACTACGCAGCTATTAACAAGAATGAACTTAATGTATGTGTTCTGATATGAAAAGACATCTAAAGTAAATTATTAGGTGACAAAATAAGACACAAAACAAAAGCAATATATCCAATAAATCCAAAGCAAATGTGTGTAAACGCATCATATCTATTTACAAATAAACACATAAATATGTATTTATTTTTATATATAAATCTAGGCAGAGAGATTGATCATTTAAAGTCAGTAACTCAGTTAAACACTTACTTTTCTGTGTATTCTTCTGTAGCATTAGAATTTGTTTAGTCTCTGTATAATGCATTTAAAATAGTTATAAAAGTCAAAGAAAACATGCTTCAAAACCACAACAAAACTATGTAGAAGGGAGGCAAGGTCTCTGAGACTTCTGTCCGCAGTGAAACAGGAAAGGGGGAAATCTCTGATGAAGAGAGACAAGGATGGAGAAAGGGATGAAGTGAGCCAAATGAAACTCTTGGGCTCTAGAAAGAGGGTGAGCAAGAGCCATTTTGGGACTAAGTATCTCTACTGGGGCAAGACAACAGGGCCATCTTGACGCTCTCAATCCTCCTGCTGGAGCACCTTGTCCTGGTTCTAAAACCACAGAGGCTGAATTCAAATTTAGAAACCTGATGTCATTGCCCAATTAAAGAGACTTCCCAGTTATTTCAAATGACAATCCTCTGATTTTTCTTAAAACAAAACAAAACAAAACAAAACAGCACATATCATTACCAGATACTTCTACATTAACTGATACTTTATTGGTTATGCACTTTTTCTCATCTACTCCTACTCAGAAAAAGTTCCAAGTTTTCGCTTGTTTATTACAGTCTCCCTAGAGTCTAAAACAGGGCCAAGCATGGAACCTGAAAGGATCATTGGATGGGTGCATGTGTACATAGGTACATGCATGGATGCATGGAAACAAGAGGGCGTTCTAGCTGCTGCTGCCAAGACCACAGAGAGGAAGCTCTGAACTCATTTTGCTTCAAAAAGAACACTATACATTATGGTTAAAACAATATCTGTAAGGACCAGTTTTCAAACAACAATAAAAAATGAATGCATAGTTTGACAATCTGACAAGATTATATAAAGGTAGAATAGTTTTGAAAAATCTTTTGTGTGCCATTTACATGACTTCTATAGCAATTAATAATTATTTCTTTCAGACACATTGTGAGTTAATCAGTTTTTATTTGCAACTTTTTTTTTCTTTACGAGAAGGATGGAGTGAGATTCTTCTGAGGCCCTAACAATGTTGTATAACAGAGTTGGCACAGGAACCGTTTTCCAAACTCCAAATAACTAACAGGCAACTATTTGAATGAAAAACTTGATAAACTGGTGACTGCTTATAAAGTAAGAATTAAAAGAATTCCTGAATTCTATGTTTAGAAAATGATATAAAGACAACATGTTAGGTCTATATTTCTGCTCTAAGTCTCTTTCCTGGCGGCCACAGCTGGTGGGCTACAATTGAGCATCCCATCCATGCTGGGCTAGAGTCTAATTCCCAGGAATTTGGATAGGAGCTAAGAAATAGATATTTGGTATCTCTGTGTGACTAGAGGTGTAACAACATCTTTACTGCTGTGGGCTGTCATATTCTGCCACATTTAAATGGGGAGGGGAGACAATCAGCCTGAAAAGAGAGAGGAATAATGCAGATGTACCAGAACATTCAGTGACAGGAGCATAGAAAAGTACTGCCTGGGAGAATTTCCAGTTAAGTGTTTTTATTCATCCTGACACTTAGTGGAAATTTTTCCCTGAACTCTGAAAAATAACCACTGAATTTTTACAATACTGTCCCCATTTTATTTTTTTAAGTTTATTTATTTATTTTGAGAGACAGAGAGAAAGAGAGAGAGAGAGAGAGAGAGAGAGAGAGAGCAGGGGAGGGGCAGAGAGAGAGGGAGAGAGAATCCTAAGCAGGCTTTATGCTGTCAGTGTGGAGTCTGATGCAGGGTTCTATCTCATAGCCTGAGCTGAAATCAAGAGTTGGATGCTTAACCCAGGCGTCCTGCCACTCCCTTTTAGTTAAAGTAATATGAGTTACTTTCTGCTACTTATAACTAGCATCCTAATGAAGGTAGAAGTTGAACCCTCAGTCTCTCCACAGCCTATATAGGCTCATAAACAAATTTATACAAATACTTAATTCTGAAAGTAGTAATACAATAGCAGCAAATACTATACAGTTCTTATATTGTTACCATTTGATCTCACAACTGAGGCACAGAGAGTTTTAGGAACCTGCCCACGGCTCACATAGTATGTGACAACACTGAGATTTGAACCCATTCTAATTTTGCTCTTATACACCAGGAAACATTGCCTTTCTGTATCCTATTTGGAGGATAAAACATATTTCTTTCTCTACAGATTTTTATTTTCATGTAAGACTTTTTGCAAAGCTTTCATATATTATGTCATGACTATTTTTTTTACTGTGTGTCATTTGCATTTACTATGAAAAAGACACAAACATTTCATTTAAACACCTAAATTTTTGGCTTTCAAGCTTCTTCTGATCATTTATCCTTTCTACTTTATAGTTTACATTATCAGGGACAACTGAGTTTAATCTAGTGCTTGCTCTACTCTAAAAAAATGTGACTATAAAGCAGCTTCACTATTTTCGATCATAAACACTTTTCCCAGACTTTATATATCCCACTGTCCTTCTGGCATATCGGACTACTTTCTTAATTCCAGAATGGCATCTGTATGTGAAACAGAGATAAGCATTGCTAACTGGACCACAGAATGAAAATCTTTTCAAGAAATGCTGGTATCACATATTCCCAGAAATGAAGATTGTGTAACCCTTCTGGAGTATCTGACTTCTATAGGCAGTCATCAAACACAGAGGTAGCAGGTGGCCCAGGCTGCTTACTGTTAGGACACACATTAAAGCAAAACGCACTTGAACTCTTCCGTTTAAATTAGGGCTCATTTACAACCAACTAGCCACTCACACACTTGGAGACAAGTGACTGTCTTTAAGGGGAACTGTAGAGGGCAGTATTGCTGTGTATTTTGTACATTAAAAAAAAAAAACAAAAAAACAAAAAAACAAAAAAAACCCCAAAAAAACTATTTCCACACAGCCAAACAACCTAGACCCGAACAAAAATAGGGCTGCTGGTTTAAGACTCTAATCAGTGTTTTAATGATACCTGGTTTATACTCTTTTTTAAAAGTCACTCACAAAATTTTACATTAGAAGATCTACCACCCACCCCCAAAATCCTGTTTACTAATTCACAACTTCACTTTTATCAACTTGCCTGTCCTAATGATTATATTTATTCTGTTTCAGACTCTAAATATAAATTATACATGTTCAATTTTGGGCTATTTTAATGTCCTTTTCTTTTAAGTTTATTTATTTATTTTGAGAGAAAGAGAGAGAAGGAGAGAGAAAAACCCAAGCAGGCTCCACGCTGTCAGCACAGAGACCAATGCGGAGCTCAACCTCATGAACTGTCAGATCATGACCTGAGCTGAGATCAAGAGTCAGACGCTCAACGGACTGAGCCACCCAGGCACCCCAATTTTAACGTCATGTCGTAGCTCTTTTTGTTTTTGTTGGTTGGCACTTAGTATTTTTTTTGGCTCAACAGAAGTTCAAGTAATATCCCCCCAATATTACCTTTCAAAAAAGGTTTTTTAAAAAGCTATACTAGATATTTATACTATGGAAATATTTTAATACTGTCACATTTTAAAACATAACTGAAACCCAAACTGATGCTGAGAGATTTTTAAAAAAGCAAAAAATAAAAGAGCTTATATTAAAAAAGAGATTTGCTCATGTTGCTCTAGGCATGTCTTTAAAAATGGAAGAAAATGGTCTTTATAATGCTATTCATAATGATTTCAAGTGAATGAAAGAAGCAATTATACTCAAGATACATTGGTACTGACTGGCAATGGGGTTCAGGCCATAGTTTGGTCACACAATATCAGGACTTTGACGTCCTGTATTGAAGCCAATCAAACAACCTTAGCGCCAATCCTCCAGGCATTTTGTTAAGGGATATACACAGACATAAAATACAGTCCCTGCCCCCCATCTATTTGAATGATTAGGGTGTAAGATAAATGTAAAAAAAAAAAAGCAGAAGAAGAAGAAGAAGAAGAAGAAGAAGAAGAAGAAGAAGAAGAGGGGCAGTTGGATGACTTGGTTGGTTGAGTGTCTGACCCTTGATTTCAGCTCAGGTCATGATCAGGGTTTGTGAGTTCGAGCCCTTATGGGGGGCTTGGTGCTGACAGTGTGGAACCTGCTTGGGATTCTCTCCCTCTCTCTTTGCTCCTACCCAGCTTGTGTTCTCTCTCTCTTTCTCTCTCTCTCTTAAAATAAATTAATTAATTAAAAAAGAGGAAATTATACAAAAGAAAAATAACAATCCAATAAAAGAAATATAGCAAGAAAATAATGTATCTTTTGTGATTTCATGGTTCAAGAAATAGTTATTGTGAGGTTTACTGGAGAAAGAGCTAGCCCAAAGGAGGGGTAAGTTTGTAGAGAAATAAAAAACGAAGAGCATAATATTTCATGAAGTCAGGGATGGGGGAGGAGGATAGCATATCACAATTTCAACATATGAGTCCTTAAGTGACCACTCTTAACCAAATGGCAGATTTTAATCCTAGTGTCTTCATTCCTGGAAATCAATCATCAGTAAGGCAATTTTTGATTCCTTTGCTTACCCTCTCTTTCCCACCTGAGATAAAACACACAGGATCATCACCTACATTGCTACTTCTCAACACTTCCCCCTTCTCCACCCCTAGGAAATCTGTCAATGCAGGAGAACAAAAGAAAACAAACTTACAAACAAAAATACTACCCTTGACTTTAATTAAGTTAAATTAAAAGTGCTCCTAACATGTAATTATGGTCATGTGCTGACATATCTGTTTTCTTAGTCTCCTGGACTGTCTCCCAAGCAAGGGCTGGGATATGGAATCTAGTAGCCAGCATCATGTCCTGGGGCCAGGAGAGGCATTCGTGTAATCTGCAGAAATTGAAAGCATATAGATTCAGCCTCCAATCCCGTCCAATTGATAGGGACTTTCTCTTCAGTAGACTCCTCCAGTATTTTCTTTTGCACAGAGAACATTCCTCTGTGTTACACACTTACTTTGGTACTCTGCAGCCAATCAGATTACAAATATCTTGAGTTTATGTTATTAAATGTTCTATCCATTTACTTGCATCTTCCACACTATGTAGTATATAAGCAGGTGATAAATACTTGTTTTCACCTCTCTCAGGCACCAGGATATACCCATATATCTAACAATGATATAAAAGCACCTTGCTTTAACCTCACATCTATATTTACCATGGTTAAGAATTAATAATGCAGAGTATTGAGAATAGAGTAAGGACCAGGAGGCTTTTGAAAACAGAGGGCATATTTAGACTTGTCTGGTTGTGTAATGGAGCTTTACATATGGTATTCTGTACCACCTGGCTAATTCTCTCTAATGACTGAAATACCTATTAAGAATTCTCTGAAATAAGAGCTTAACGAAGGGCATTTACAGGGATAAATTTATTTTTAGGACTCAAGAACCATTAAAAAAAAGTAGCACTACATAATGAAAAATATCCCTGAACCAATATGAAAGATGATTCAATACAGACATGTCCCTTTTGTTACAACGTTGTTCTGAAGTCCTCGCAGTCAGAAATGTCATCACTACAAGCAACTGGGAGGTTTGCCTCTAACTATATATGGAGGGTTTACTAGAACATTGGTCAGTCTATTTCTGAGCCTCAGGCAATCTCTCTCCCCAACTCCTCTCTCTCTCTCTCTCTCTCTCTCTCTCTCTCTCTCTGTCTCCTTAAATTGTAGAGTAGCATTTAATAACTGCTAATAGCATATTCTCATTACATTTTCACACAGGGTACTAACTTTTCACTCTCATTTAGGAAATTCTATTCAGTCATTTAGTGATTTGGGCCTTATATCTTTCTCACATATAGAGTAAGGATGTGACAGAGATTGAAAACAGAATTCTAAAATTTCATAGATCCAGGGACCATGGGATTTGAAGTCAAGCAAATAACCATTCCAGAAAACACAAGCCAGGCTCTCTGCCTCTCTGGGGTTGAAGCTTAATGACAAACATGTTTGAATTGTGGTGTTACCAGTAAAGTACTCTAGGGTCTTACAAAATGAAAAGCATTTTTCAAGTGGAAAATGGCTTCTATTTTTTCTATGAATATTTGGAAAAGGCTGAATTCATACATAATAATCAAAACAAACATAACAGAACCACTGGAAAAGGACACATATACAAATGTACGGTTTCCTCAAAACAGATGCTTAAAGCAACAAAACAACAACAACAACAACAACAACAACAACAACAACAAGATACTGAGGATGAAAATTAGTCACTGAGAAATAATTCAGTAACTCTTAGAACCTACTATCACTAACCTTGAGATTCAAGAGCTAGAAAAAACTCTAACATTTAAATCATTAAGAAGTTTCAGCCTTGGTGTGCCTGGGTGACTCAGCCAGTTAAGCAGCTGACTCTTGATTTTCGCGAGATCTCACGATTCATGAGATCAAGCCCCACATCAGGCTCTGCACTGACAGCACAAATTAAATTAAAATAAAAAAAAGTTTTCAGCCTTGATGTCATATTGCTGTGTTGTGAGCTATGTTACAACCCACTGGTTGCTGATGATAAAGTAGTGGCATTTGTAAGAAATTTGCTTATTTAGAATTAAAGTTGAAAAAAGGTCACTTTCACTTGAATTTTAAGGTGCTTCCTCGAATGGGAAAGCAAGGGATGGGGTCACAGTAGTTGTGCTCTTGTGCTACCTCACAGATGGTTTCAGCTGGCCTGGGTGTCTTTGTGAAAAAAAGAGGAGACTAAAGCCGCTATTCCAGCACAACGTTAATGTTTCTCTTCTCTGTGTGCATGGTTTCTTTGACTCTTCCAAATACTTGACTTGATGTCCCTTAGTCTTCCATTCAGTTTCACCTCCAAAGTCTTAGACTTGTTTTACTCTCCTAAATGTCTTCTTAATGATCGTGATGCATTCTAGCCTCCAGTTAAATTTGTGATTTTCTTTTTCCAGCCAGGTAACTATATACAGTCATTTAAAAACATGGTCTTATTTTTGTTTTCAGCTTCTTCCCAGTGAATCTGAGTTTCAAAACTCTCTGTTGTTGCTCAGAGATTCAGAGTCTCTCACTGTAACGGATCCAGGAGCCCTGATGACGCACTGAGGCTTTACATAAGCCACAATTACTCAAGACTTTAGTCTGTTGGTCTCATGTAAACCAGGAGGTTTACAGCATTTTAAATAATTTAGGTGCCCCAGTGAAATTTCAAATGTATTTGGTTACAAAATAATCTACATTTGAACAAGTTTAAACAATATGGTAAAAATCACAAAAATGATTATCTGTTGTCCATAAACTATGTGCAAAATGGCACTGAGATCTAACAAAAGTTCAGATATTGTCTTTGCCCCATAAGAAATGTATAAGTTAGGGGTGCCTGGGTGGCTCAGTCAGTTGGGCATCTGACTTCGGCTCAGGTCATGATCTCATGGTTCGTGAGTTCGAGCCCCGCATTGGGCTCTGTGCTGACAGCTCAGAGCCTGGAGCTTGTTTTCGATTCTGTGTCTGCCTCTCTCTCTGCCCCTCCCCCGCTCATGCTCTGTCTCTCTCTCTCTCTCTCAAAAATAAAGATTAAAAAATTTTTTTAAAGAAATGTATAAGTTAGCTAGTGATGAAAGAAAGTAACTTGAAAACAATTAATAATAGAAAATATACAAGCATTAGATAACAGTACACACTTTAGTCATACAAACAAGAAATTGACACTCGTCACAAAAATGAATTTCTTCATCTATAAGATGGACCTAATCAAAGAACCTCCCAAATGGAATTATTGTGAAATTTACTTAATTCTTAATCTCCTAGTATAGAATAGAAATCAAAGTAATTCAACACATATTTCTATCTATACCTACATAGATTTATGTGTACATGCACACATATACTTTTCATTCTCTTCTTTTCTCTTACACTTACAGCAACTTAGTAGTTCTATTATTTATTCAATGCAGAAATGCAGGTTGCCTGTTCCACTAGTGAGCAAAATCAATCTCAAGCTTAGCTGAACAGACAGGCTGAGTTAATCAGTATTCCTTTTCTTTATTTTCTTTTTCCTTCCACTCTCTTGGGCCCTCCCTCATTTTCTCCCAGTGTCCATGTTGTGCGAGATGAGAGACACCATCACCATCTCAGCTCAATGACTGCCTATCTCTCATAGGAGAAAGCAGACTTTGGGGTCAGTTGCCAGATTCTGCTTCAAAAGTCAAGGACAATCGCCCACTCTGTGTCCTGGTGATCATGTTCTGCCAACTGGTGGCAGATGGCATCTTCCTCGTCTTTCATGGCCAGTCCACTCCACTCCACCCGACTTTTCCACTCCCTCCCCCACTTTGGCAAACAGAACATAGACTTTTAAACACTGTCACTTTTTCCATAATCCCCCTCAATGGAAAAGAGTTTTTTAAAGTGTAGTTTTTTCCTTTTTTATTTGGCTTTGGTCTTTGAATTACATAATCAAACCACGTGGAGTCGTGTCTGCTGGCATTATAATATTCAACTACCACTTGAAACATAAAGAAAAGCACCAAGGCCTGAAAAATAAGTTATCTCCTTGAGACACCTCTTTCCTCCCCTACACTCATGAAATGGTGCTGTAATTTTGTAAAACTATGCTCTAAAATGTCACCAGACACCGAAACAAATTCAGTTTCCCTCTCAACTTTCAGTCAGTTTCAGTATTATTACCAATATTATATAATGTTAGCAATATTATGTAATAATATTATTCAATAACAAAATAACAATACTGAATATTATTATTATGGGGAAAAATGACCCATATCTAGGTAACTAAGGCATTTCTTTGCCACAATCCTAACAACGATTTCCCAGCTATTCGGCATTCCTGCCTCTCTCTGAGCCATGCACATGCCTAATTGAACCAAACTGAATCTATTTATCTATCTATCTATCTATCTATCTAAATAACAAGTCATACTCAAAGAGTAAGGAGTTTGACACATTTAATGACATCACTTTCAAACTATTTGTATTCAGAGATATTTGTGAAAATGAAAACAAAAACCTGTGAATTTTCTAAACTCGCCCTTTTTTTTTTACTTGAGTTTAACAAGATGTCACCACAGACCTTTTCCAAGATCTCCCCATCTCCTTCTAACAAAAACTACCCGAGCATCATCTTCAATATATGGGTGATATAGTTTTCTATATTCTCTTTTCTCTTGTGCCTACAGGGACTCAAGTATCCATCCATCTGACCAGTGTTGAAGGAACAAAAATCTCCTGTTTGTGTCCTGTCCTCTCAGTTTCTTCTGAGAGAGTAGCAAAATGGTTATACCTTGGTTCTGCCAGTTTAGTATATGGTGACCTTGGGCAAGTGACTTCACCTTGAAGCTCAGTTTCTCTGTAAAATTAAGATGATAGCAGCAACTAACTTATAGCATCATTAAATGAAAACCCAAGCATAATAAACATAATAAATGCTTTTAAAAGTTAACTGTTACTACTATTCTTTTAAACCATAGGGAATCTGTATTCTTGGGATAGTGTAGGGCTGGTAAGGAACAGTTACAAGGTAGTATTATATTTGAAAATATCTCTGAATGGAAGATAATAGGGGAAGAGGTGGGGACCTCTTGCATAATAAACTGAGCTATGGGTTAAAAAATATGCTAAGAATGAGATATTCTTCCACTTACATGAAAGAAATAAGGACAGAAGAGGGAAAAAGGATACGAAAATACTCCTTCATATTTGATTGTTTGCTGAGTACCAACTATGAGCTGAGTACACAGAATATAATGGTGACTAAAACAGGTTAAAAAAAAGTTAAAGTCATGAAATTCAGAGTATAAATCCCTGTGTCATATATGAACAAGAAGACTAATAAAGAATATCAGATTGCAGGTAGCTACTTTTAATAAGAGGGTTCCTCTGTGGAGAAGACATTGAACTTATCAAGGTCCAGTTCACTGGGCGGGGGGGTGGGCAGGAGGGAAGGAGGCAGGGAAGAGCACAAGCAGTTCTCCTGGCCTAAAGCTAGGAAAGGGGCAGTGGCTACATTAAGAAAAACAGTCAACAGAGTTATCCAGGTGAGGCATAGTCTCTAAATGCTCCTATTATTTTCAAGCTTTTAATAACATCAAAAGGCAATCCATGGTTATCCCAGGCTAGAGCTCAGGTACCCTCCCTGGGGCTAAAATAGACAGTGGGCCACAGAAAAGAGAATTATTGAAAAATAAAGAATGAGGCTTTTTAAGAAACATGTTTGACCTTGTGCTATCTGCAGCTGACTCAGTCAGAAGGAGAAAACTTCATAACTTAAAACAAAACAAAACAAAACAAAACAAAACAAAACAAAAAAACAGTGCCAAGACAATCCAATAGGAAAAAGTACTCTTTTCAACATTCAGTGTTAGAAGAATGGGGCATCCACATGCAAAAAGAAAAAAAAAGTTGGACCTCTTCCTTCCACCGTGAACACAAAATTAAGAATCAAATACCTAAATGTTTGAAGAAAACATGGGAATAAAACTTCATGACCTTAGTTTAGGAGAAGTATTTTTAGACATGACACAAAGTAACCAATAGAAAAACAGATAAATTGGACTTCATCAAAATTAAAAACTTTTATGCTTCAAGGACACCAAGAGAGTAAAAACAGCTACATATGGATTAGGAGAAAATATTTGCAAATCATATATTCAAAAAGGAACTTGTGCCCATGCCTTATAAAGAACTCTTACAGCTCAACAATAAAAATGAGTAAGTACATTGAGAAGTAGGCAAAAGATTTGAACATATATTTTTCCAAAGAAGATAAAAAAATGACCAAAAGTGCATGAAAAAATACTCAACAGCATTAGCCATTAGGGAAATGCAAATAAACCACAACAAGATATCATTTCACCCCACTGGGATGACTATAATAAAACAGGTAATAATAAGCATTGGTGAGGAAATGGACAAGTTGAAACCCTCAAATATTGCTGGTGGGAATGTGAAAGCATGCAGTCACTTTGGAAGACAGTTTGGCAGTCTCTCAAAAATGTTAAACATATACTTACAATATGAACTAGCAATTACACTCTGAGGTATATACCCAAAAGAACTGAAAACACACATCCACACAAAATCTTGCACATGAATGCCCATAGCAGCATTATCCATGACAACCAAAAAAGAGGGAGAGAAACATAAAATGTCCACCAACAGAGGAAGGAATAAGTAAAAGTGGCATGTCTATACAATGCAATATTATTCATCCATAAAAAGGAATTAATGTACAATTCATGCTACAACATGGATGAATGTTGAAAACATGCTAAGTGAAAGAAGCCACTCATATAGAACACATATCATCACATCATTCCATTTATATGTACTGTCCAGAATAAGCACATTCATACAGACAGAAAGTAGATTAATGGTGGTCTAGTGCTTGGGGTTTGGGAGAAATGGGAAGTGAGTGCAAATAGCCATGAGGTTTCCTTCTTGGAGTAATAAGCATGTTCTAAAATTGATTGTAGTGATGGTTGCATGATTTTATGATTATATTAAAAAACCACTGAATTGTACACTTCAAATGAATGAATTAGATGGTATATGAATATCTCAAGAAAGTTGTTAAAAAATCCAATCAAACTTTTTCTTATAGAACATTTAGGGAACCAGAAGTTAAATAATGATATGTTTGTCCACACTGAAGTTAAAATAAAAGAATATACTGCCTATTGACAAACCCTCAATTTTGTTACTTTATACTAAGTTGCCCACTCTCAAAGTAGACAGATATTCAAGAAATATTATCTTCCACACTGAAATTTTCCCAACAATAAATCGGCATAACAGTATGACACAAGATCACACTGTTGGATGAACACAATCTCCCCATATTTCCTCCTTCCAGATGGTATTCTAACTGCTTTTGGTCAGCTTCTTGAAGTAACTTTCCATTGAATTAGTTACCATCTCATTTTTAATACATTGATGTACATGTCCTTAACAAATTACCGGAAAAAAGGATAATATTTTTCTTATAACTACACACCTTACCTCCACACAGACACAGAAGAACACAATGGAAACTTCTGTATGTAGGGCAGATGAGGAATGGGGGGGGGGGGTCCCTTTCTGTCTCTTGGGACACAGAGCCACTATACTATCGGTCACTCAACAGGTGTGCAGGGGTGAGGCATACAGCCTCTACAGTAGATGAGTAACAGATAAAAACAATAAATAAGTCCACTCAAATAGTGCTATTTAGAGTAAGTATACCATCAAAATCTAGCACAAATATTGAGTATTAGTTTAGCAAGAAAAATTTCTGAGGTCAAATATGGAAAGGATTACCTATTAACATCATGAATAAAAAGGACAGAAAATGTTCATCATTAATATATATTTACAGTTAACTACAGATACCATGTTCCAAAGATCTAATAATATCTCATAAATATTTTTACTAGAGGACAGAACTTAAATTTCTCTGATCATTTTCTAATTCTCATCGCAACTAACTTCGAAAAGTTGGATCTTAACTCTTTGTCACTCACTTACTGGTTTTGTGATCTTGGAAAATTCCTTAAACTTTTGAACCTAACTTACCCCATGTAAAAATAATTAACTCATATTAGTGGCAAGAATTAAATCAAATAATTCATATGAAGGACCTAATACTATAGTTAACACAAAGAGTATATCAAATAGTAGCTACTGTTATGATTATTACATTGTCAGTACTATATTACCAAAATCCAGTGGACTAGGATAGCAGCAGTCTTGAGACTTAAACTTGAGAAATCAAGGACATTTAATGCTAATATAATCAGAGAGAATATAAAAGATAGAATGATTACTCAACTGAGAATATGGGAATTTATACAAGGTTAGCCACCATAACCTCTGTGGGACCCATATTTCTCCTCTGTAAAATGAACAAAATGATCTTTGAAGTTCCTGACTACTTCCATAAGATAAGGGGAAAAGATTTATTGATTTCCATTTTCCTTACAATATTCTTTATAAAATTTTTTTGGCCTTAATTTCAGACTCAAACTTTTATTTAAACATCAACTCGTGTTTGGAATAGAGCAATGGAGATAACTGCAAATCACACAAACAAGAGTGAACATATATTTTAATGGATTTAAATCTATAATCTCAGGAATAGAAAAAAGCTACCACCACCCATTCCTTGGTTATAAAAAAAAACAACAAAAAAAGAAAAAAACAAAAAAAAAACACTGTAAAACAATCTGGAGTCTACATGAATGAACAAAACTTGTATAGCCTCAAAAAGCAAAAGATTTTATGTGATACAGATTCCAGATCTCTCAAATAAGGAAATAATGTACTAGTTCCCATATTGCAATTCTAACCACATCTAAAAATACAGATACTCACTTCTCACTAAGAATGTTGATCTTTGTAATTTTTGCTATGTGAGATGGTGTCTGTATAATTTATGTGACAGGTATTGAGATATGCCAAAAAGCTACTTCTTTATTGTTATTTTTATAAAATAGAAATAAGAACTTAAATTTGGAACATATTTTGACTTCAAAGAACCCTTTTTAAAGTAGAATGTATTATTCATATTGTAAGGAGATGTATTTATTTTAAATCTTACTGAGATTCTAAGGAAAAAAAAATCCCTCCTTTGATTTTTATTTTGCTGTTAAAGATAAAAATCTAATTTTATTAGGTGAATCTTAGGGGACCATTTAAAAGTAATTTTCAATACTTATTTGGCCAAGAAATCCTAAAGATGCACGTTTTGCTGAAAGAGTGGGACTCTAATTGTTAATTGCTTCAAAGATATATTGTGCTTGCTAGAGATCCAGCCCAACTTGGCAGACAATTTATTCACACAGGGATCAGTGTTTTGCGTAACAGAAACCAAGCTGTTAAGTATAAGCCGTCTTCTTTCTTTTTACTGTGGACCTTTTATTCTGACCCTTTCAGTACAATTTCTTTAAATTGTTGGTGGTTGTCAAGATTCTGTGGTCTTCCATATTTTCAAATAACCTGAAGGTGAATATGAATTTGCGAATGCCATGAAAGTAAGGAATGTAAAATCTCTGAGCTCAAATATTTGAAAAAGAGACTTCCCAGTTATTTTGAGGAGCAAGGAGACAGTAATATTGCACTTTGAAGGGGATAGTGTTTTCAGCCACTGTTAACATGCAGAGCCACTGTGCCCGGCTCCTTCTGTGGAATTACATCAGTAACCAATAGAGGGAGCATACAACCTGTGCACTACTTGCATTTCCCAGCATGATTGGCCCATCACCAGCAGTTCCATCCAGAGCTTCAGTTATGCCCTTAAGGGTTTGTGTTCCCAACAACTAATAAAAAGGCACTGCTGGTTGTCAGCAAGTGCAGGAGGAGACCCTCATCTCAAAGGAAGCAGCAATCAAATCCACTGGGGTTCACAGGTTAACAGCAATGGGCCGAGTAGAATGGGTGAATTTAATGTGAAGGTGCCAGTTCATATGGACTAAGGAGAGGGGTCATTTATGGCTCAGACTTGGACTGTCAGCATTTAGACAAGGGAGGGAATACAGTTGTGTAAAATAAACCCATTTTTTATACCAGCACACAGATCATCCCATTATTTTTCCACTGAGTCATTTTACCTGATTTGATTTTCACACATCACATCACCTATGTGGAAAAATGAAGGGGAATGTTACTAAGATTTGTTTTGGATTGTAACACATTGGAAATAATGAGGTGCTTCTTAAATAGAGGTGAGTTGATGACAAGTTAGACACATATGTGATGGTAGACCAGTGGGACGAATGTATATAGGTCACCAGGCTCGTTTGGGTGACATTAGCTTGTAGACATTCACATACATTGTCTCATCTGGTAGTTCCACAGTGTAATGTTCATTTCACTGATGAGGAGATGGGTGCCATAGGTATTAGAGAACCTGCTTAAGAGATATAGTGGTTCAGGATCCCATCTGCCCACATACTAGTCCTGTAGGACTACTGCTTCACAAATGGACTTGATTAGTGTTTCCACAGTGTTCAGTGTAACTCTACCTCTGAGGAATGGTCACTGAGATGATAAACCATAGCTCCTCAAAAATGAGATTTTGGAATGTAATACCTAGCTCATAGCTGATTCTTACTAAATTTTTAATAAACTAAACCAATCCTTGAGTTTGAGTTAGGTTATAGAATAAGTGTAACACTCAGGGCTCCTGATTATCATTCCCAGAATCAACCCATTTCTAGGTTATAATAACTTCTTATGTCTGTCTCCCCTCCTTTCCTTCATCTTGCCCTTCCTCCCTCCATTCCTTCCTTCCTTCCTTCCTTCCTTCCTTCCTTCCTTCCTTCCTTCCTTCCTTCCACAAACATTTACTAAATGACTATGACACATCAGGCAGTTTGTAATGTGCTAGAAATAATAGGATGAACAAAAGGAGAGTTCTAGCTGTCATGGAACTTACATTCTTGTGAGAGAGACAGGTATCATTTGTAAAAGAAAAATGCTATGAAATGTAGGTCATGGACCTTCAAGAGTCAGCTAAGATATAGAAGCAATGATTGAGGTACTATCTGAAAGATGAATAGAAATTATCTTATGAATCTGAGAAAGATGAGAAGGAACCATTTAAAAAAGAAAGAACAGAATATCTAAAGATTCTATAGCTAAAGTGTAACACATTTGAAAAACTGAAAGAAAGCTACGGTGAGTACAGTTCAGAGAGCAAGGGAGAGAAGGAAATTCATGGGAACATTGGATAGTCCATGTGAGGCCTGCAGGCTGTGAGAAGATTTTTTTTTTTAATAGGAGGTGACTTGATTGAATTTGAATATGAAAAACACACTCTGTATATGAGGATTCTCTGTTCTTTCTGCACAATTTCTCTATAGACCTAAAACTTCTCTAAAAAATGTATTCTCTTAAAATAATATGTGTATGAGATAGAACAGAGGGAGGAAGAGAGTAGAGTCTGAAGGCAAGCTAGGAGAATACTGCAGTTCTCCAGGACAAAGAGGACCAGGGACTGAGCCCAACGGACCTCCAGAGGTTAAGGGGCTGAGGACGAACAAGCAATGGTGCCCAGAAAGCATGAGCAGTGAAGTAGGAATGAAATCAGGAAAATGGTGTCCTTGAAGCTCAATGAAGAAGGTATTTCAAGAAAGAGGGAGTGATCAATGTGGCAAATAGTCTGATTGGGCAATTATTATGAGGACAGAAATAATCATTACTTTTAGGAAAATTAGAAGCCACTGATGACATATATAAGGAAAAATCTGGTGGAGTTGGGGTGGGGGGACAATTAGATTAAGGCAAAGACAAGAATTGGAGAGACTACAATATAGAGTATAGAGCAATTTTGTTGCAAAAAGTAGCAAAATATATAAGTGGGTGTATAACAGAAAAAGGTTGGTTGAGATTTTTTTTAAATAAAAGAATAATAGCATGATTGTATGCTCATATTTTTACTTTTTGTTTTGTTTATTTATTTTTGAGATAGAGACAGACAGATCATGAATGGGGGAGGGTCAGAGAGAGAGGGAGACATGGAATCCGAAACAGGCTCCAGGCTGTGTGAGCTGTCAGCACAGAGCCCGACGTGGGGCTTTAACTCATGAACTGTGAGATCATTACCTGGGCCGAAGTCAGAGGCTCAACTGACTGAGCCATCCAGGAGCCCCAAGTATGCTCATATTTTTAAATCTTTACCATGTATGAGATTAATTTACTTTTTAAAATAAAAATGCCTATGGGAACAATACAATATGGAAGACAGACCTACAAACAAGATGAAAACAGTACAATCAATAAATTATGGCTTTTGAAAAGGTGAGACTGGATGAAATTCTAAGACAAATGAAGGACTAGATATAGGAAGGAAAAGGGACAGTTCCTTTATTATAAGGGAGGAAAAGAGGACCAAAAGGCAGATGTAAGTAGTTTTGTATATAGTTCAAACCCATGAACAACATGGGTTTGAATTGTGCTGGTCCACTTATAAGCTGGTTTTGTTTTATTTTAAATAAATACTGTATAGTACTGTAAATGTATTTTCCTTATGATTTTCTTAATGTTTTCTTTTATCTAGTTTATCATATTCTTATAACATAAAAAATATGTGTTATTCAAGTGTTTATGTTATTAGTAAGGCAGATTTGGTCAACAGTAGGCTTTTAATAGTTAAGTTTTGGGGGAATCAAAAGTTATATGTAGATTTTTGACTGCATGGGAGTCAGTGCCCCTAATCCCCACATTATTCAAAGGCCAACTATATTAGATATCAGAAAATTGGGGTGATTTCCATAAAATTAAGTGGGAGAGAGTGGCTGATCAAAACTAAAACACAAAATAAACTCTTCAAATGATAATTGATTTGCATCAGTTATAACCATATCAGAATGAGTTATTTGTCATTCACAGAACCCATTATGACATATCACAGCCCCTAGATTAGAGTCAAGTAACCCTAAGCACAAATCTATCATCTCCCCTGTGATTCCTATAAGCAAGTGACACATCAGAAATAATGAGTCATGAGAAAGACAATGTGATTGGTGCTGAAGGAATAAGCCCTACACCATGTCATGCCCCTGCACTAATTGTTTTCCATAAGCCTTAATTGCCTGTCTGGGCACTCTTTGCTCCTCGACACCCTGAATGACAAGTTGGTAATTCACAACAGGAGATTTGAGCAACTGGAGAACATCTCTCAAGAGCTCCTTTTGGCTTCCTCCCCTGACTAGGCACGTCACGGTAGTATTTAATGCATTAGTATACCACTTTTAGACAGGAGTTTGTTCCTAAATAAAAATCAGCCTTACTTAAAAAGAAAAAGATAATAACAACACAAGGAAACATGTCTATTTATTCTAGGCAAAGTGTTAAAAACAAACCTAGCAGCAAAATTAAGGAGAATTTTAAATTCAAGGACAATTTATAGGAAAGAATAGCTAGATACAGAATATTTGTTCTTTCTCTGGACTTCCATTTCTATTTCACATGTTCTTAGTTAGTACTTTGGTTGCTATATCATTCAGGGTTTCTAGTATTTATGAAAGGATTAAGTAGAATTCTGGATTGTGGCTTGATGTACATTACACATAGTAAGGTCTGAATTTCTGCTTCTTTCTTTGAGGAATAAGATGAGGCTCAAGTAGCCAATAATAAACATAGGAAGAGTTTTCCCCACAAAAAGAGAAGCCTCTGGAAGAATAGCAATGTCTAATCTCCTTTTTGACCCTGTTACGGGTTGAGCTGTATTTATCCCAAATACATATGTTGAGGTCCCAAATCTTAGTACTTCAGAATCTGACCCTGCTTGGAGACAGGGTATTTAAAGAGGCAATTGAGTTAAAATGAAGTCATGAGAGTAGACCCTAATCCAATCTGACTTGTGTCCTTATAAGAAGAGGAAATTTTAGGACACAGAGGATGCAGAGGGAAGGCCCTGAGAAGACACAGGGAGAAGGCAGCCAACTATACAGCAAAGGTTGATGCTTCAGAAGAAATCAATCCCTGTTAACACCTTGATCTTGGACTTCTAGACCCAACACCTGTAAGAAAATAAATTTCTGTTATTTAAGCCACCATGTCTGCAATACTTTGTTAGATAGTCCTGGAAAGCCAATAAATACTTTGTTTACCCACCCCTCTTTCTTATTGCAGACACACACCATTTTAAAAGCATGCTGGTCAAGTGAAACCTTTTCATATGAGATCAGAGGATCCTTAAACCAATGCCACTTCATAATAATGGTCCTGTTGGTGCAATCTGAATTAATATAAAAGGTTGAATTTAGTTTTATTACTCTGATGTTTGAAATATAAGCATTTGATTAACACTGAGTTGTATATTTTCACAAAATTAGCTGAATGCCTGTGTGAAGCTAACCTGGTGTGCATGCTGCCAAGCTCCCTAAGGATCAGGGCTCCTTTGAATAGGCTCTGTAAGAGAAACAGCCAAATGGCTAACTCTCCAGGACAGCCTGGATCAGCAGGACACACACATGAATGTCCCTGGTACATCCCCCTTCCTATTCCATTAGTACACCTTTCTCGTCTCAGAACTTCCTTCATGCTTTGCCAATATTTCTTCAGCCTAAAATTCTTAACCTCATGGCCACCTAATCAAAATCCTGCAGTTTTGTTTTTTTTTTTTTAATTCCAGTTTCAGACTCACTGCCTCCAGGAAAGACTTTCTTGATTATTCCAGTCCTTACTGATCTGTTGCTTCCTAAATTTCATCTGCATTTATAATCCCACCTGAGACAATTCAGTATCCAGGCCAGTTATTATTTATGGCACTACTCAGGCAATTGTTCCAAAATATTGCTACTGTTCAATGAGCCTTACTCACGTCAGCAGAGTGCTAAGTGTTCCTCTCACTCTCAAGTCCTTCCATCCTCACCACAACCTCCTGAGGGAGGCATTCTTACTTCACATTTTCTAAGAGGAAACTGGCTCAGAAAACCTAAGCAACCAGCTCAAGTGGCAGAGCTGGGAACTGATTCTGTCCAGTAGAGAAGTCTCTATCTCTTTCCTTTTCCTACGCTGGCTTCTAGGGTGGCCCTCGCAGCTTTGCTTTTCACCGTCACCTCCGCATCTTCTCCTCCTAGGTCATCTTCTCCTCCTAGGACCCTCCTAGGTCCTCCTAGGTCTCCTCCTAGGTCCTAGGGGACAGTTTCTACTTGCTCTCTATTCCTATACACCTAAGGCAAATAGTTTGATATTTATCAAAATATTTAGGAAAGCGCCTGGAATAAATTGGGGTTTTATAACTCCTTGGTGGCTCTGCAATTAGGTTGCCAGTTTTCTTATTAGGATATAGGGATTTCAGCAGGTTGGATCATACATTTCTGCATGATCCAGGACCTCTTAGGATTTCCATCTGGGCCTTTCTAGGCCTGATGTAATGGGGCTGTAAAGATGAGCCATTTTTTAAAATTTTATTTTAGAGAGAGAGTGTGTGTGTGCACAAGTCAGGAAGAGGGGCAGAGGGAAGGAGAGAGAATCCTAAGCAGGCTCCATGCTCAGTGTGGAGCTTGACACAGTGTTTGATCCCATGACCCTGGGATCATGACCTGAGCCGAAATCAAGAATCAGGTGCTCAACACCCAAAGCACCCCCAGCACCCCAAGATGAGTACTGTTTGAGAAAGGTAGTATTTGAATAACGAACAGGACAAATGAACCTAAAGATGAATTGACAGAGATAACATTTGTTTCAAAGCCAGGAAATTCAACAGGCCTGATCATCTGGGTTGCAGATGATTCTTCAGGTTTCACATTTTCAAACATTCAGAATCACTTCAGCTCAGTTTTTTATTAAGAAGGAGGAGGAAGGAAAGGAGGAGGAGGTGGATGAGGAGGGTGAGGAAGAGGAGGAGGAGGAGGAGAAAAGGAAAGAGAAGGGAAGAGAAAAGAAAAGTAAAAAAGAAAAAGAAAAAGAGAAAGAAGAAAAAAAAAGAAAACAAAAGGAAAACCCCTTCCCTGGTTCCTTGAGAGCTGGCACAGGACATGGTGACATACCAGTTTTATCCTTGCTGCAAGGGTGCTTCCCACCCCTAATTATCAGCAGCAGTTCTGCTGCACACTCCTTTTCCTCCTGTTGTATTCCTTTTCCTGTGAATATGATTTCTCTTCCTCATTCCTGTACCATTTCTAACCTATGGGTTGTTCTCTCCACTGGCCATTGACTCACTCAAACATGCTGTTTCCCTAGCTAAGATACAGCCCAAAGGGGCCCTGCCACAGAAAAAGAACTGCCTGGAGAAACTCTATTTTCATAATAACAGCCACCGACATTTGTTTAGCACTTTACGGTCTATTTTCTTAGCGTGCTTGGATTGCAAAGCCCTTTTCAATTATTGGATAAAAAAGACAGGTAAACACAAACAGCCTGTGAATGCATAATTAAAACAATGCCTCAAAGAAAAATGAGGGAGGAAAATCACATTAATTCCAGCAAATAACGTTAATAAACAGCTGCTGCCATCAAAGTACTAAAAGACACTATTGGTTTTAGTATTAACGAGGGACTGAAGGAGAAGGCAATGCGAAATACTTTTTAAGAGTATAGTCTGTGAAATTCATGAACTTCTCTGGTCTCCAGTCTCCTATGGTATAGAGAGAAAGCTATGACCATGTTAAGTAATTCATAACTGCAAGACTTTTAAAATTTTGATTTATCCAGGGGTGCCTGGGTGGCTCATTCAGTGAAGTGCCTGACTTCAGCTCAGGTCATGATCTCATGGTTCATGGGTTCCAGCCCCCAATCAGGCTCTGTGCTGACAGAGCTTCGGATTCTGTGCCTCCCTCTCTCTCTGCCCTGCCATCTCCAAAAAAAAAAAAAAAAAAAAGAATAAAAACTTTAAGTTTTTTAAAAAAATTTTTGGTTAATCCAATGCAATCATTCCATAGATAATAAAACTGAGGCCTAGTTTATTCATTAATTCAACAGACATGCAGTGAACATACACTATATGATAGCCACTTTCCTAGGCACTTGGAATAGAAGGTAACATTTCTCAAGAGCTTTAAATCTAATGGGGAAGAAAGAGAATACAGCTAATATAAAAAATGTGAGTCTCAAAGGCAGAGGAAGAAAATGCAGAGTACAATAAATTTTAAACCCTAATCTCATTTCTTTCACTTGCCCTCTTTATTTCTCTTAACTCTTAGATATTTGGCCTCTGTGGGATCTAGAAAATGAACCCATCCATATTATTATTCTTATTGGTATGAGAAAGTTGTAGCATGTGGTGGTTTTGTGGGCTCACATGGGTGTCAAGCCTGGCTTGAGCATTTACTAGAAACATGAATGTGTACCACTGCCTCCTGGCCTTGGGAAGAATGGCATCAATCACAAGTGTGGTCACATATTAAATGAGCCATTGTGTATAAGGCCTAGCATGCATTAGTACAGGGCCTGACACCTATTTCAGTAAATGTTAACGATAAACATGATAGAAGTGTTTTTCATACTGATGTTAAAGGAAAACTGGTAGGTTGCGGCAGAGAGATATCAATAAATGAATGGTGAGGAAAACAAGATACCCCTCTGAGAAAATGAGCTCGTTAATTTTACCAGTAAACAAAGTAGGGCCATTTTCTATAAGATACTTAAAATTTTATGATGCTAGTGTACATTGTAAAGCAGTGAGTTTAGAAGACACTTCAAGCTTCTTTGATCTTGAAAAGGATGCTTCCATTTCAGAATACTTATGAATATCTCCCTGAACTTGTATGGACTAAGCAAAATATAGGAATTTTTTTTCATGTCAGGCACACCCAATCCTCTATTAATGGTATTCATTTCTGAAAAAGTCACATAACAGAGATCAGCACTGGTCAGGATCTAGAGTTATAAATGGGCTAAGACAGGGTTTAAATAGAGAATTTTAGTTTGGTCACTAAAACTTTTTAGATTTACTGTGATTGGGGAAAAAATAAGCATTATTAAAAGACGAAAGCTTCTAAATAAAACTGTTGGCAAACAGTTCCTGAATCATGAGTTTGAGGCTGTGGGTGATGCTATGGCCTGGGGAGACAGGCTGTCTCAGAGTTCTAATTCTGGCTCTGGTGGCACCAGTGGGGATTAGTGATTTATATTAGTATCTTCAGGCTCCTTTTGACAGGTTTTGTTTCTCTAGCTTTTTTTATCTAGCTACAAGGGTCCACAAACTATGGCCCATGGGCCAAATCTGGCCTACTATCTTTTTTCCACATTTTTAAGTGGCTGGAAAAAATCAAAAGA
This sequence comes from Neofelis nebulosa, assembly GCF_028018385.1. NCBI lineage: Eukaryota > Metazoa > Chordata > Mammalia > Carnivora > Felidae > Neofelis > Neofelis nebulosa. The sequence goes on from NC_080784.1 coordinate 136,558,721, forward strand.
ACCATAATATTTCTTGATATTTGAGAATTACATAAAATCCAGATTTTGGTGTCCATTAATAAAATTTTATTGGAACATAGCCAATACCCATGTGCTTATGCTACAATGGCAGAGTTGAGTAGTTATAACAGAGAGCATATGGGCTGTAAAACCTAAAATATTTATTCTCTGGTCCTTTCCAGAAAATATTTGCTGACCCCTGATCTGGCATATAGAATGAATCCTAACATTAAATGGGAATGGATGAACATGTCTACCAATACCGTCAGAGAGCACTCCTCATACAGACACTCTTCATGAGTGTGATCATAAGATCACACTCCAAACGGGTTCACAAATGTGCCAAATGCCTTCTGGTTGACATGGCAGTAAAATTTCAAGGGATTACAAACATTTTAAAATGCCTTTTGTATTATTTTAATAGCCTCTTTCAAATGTATATTTTAAGGCATTTTAAGTAGGAAGGGAATTTTGAAGGAAAAATCCCAACCACTCTTTTTTAAATAAAAGAATACATAGTAGCTAAAACATGCTGCTTTTCAATGCATTTATTTAATTCATGTTCAGAATTACTTGTGTATATAGAATTACGATTTCATACCATAAACAACTCCTACTCACATTCTCTAAATGATTTCCACACATTAACTAAGAAAAGAAAAATAATACAAGCTTCATGGCTGCCTACAGACTTAGGCAGACAAAAAAAGAGATTGTCATAGTTGCCTTTGGGTAACAGAATTGCACGAACTGTAACCTACAGTACTAACACAAAAGAGAAAAAATAGTTAAGATAAAGACAGTGTCATAAAAATAAATGCCTTAGCAGCATATTTAACTAATGATCAAGAAAATGACGAACTTTTATCCCTTTTATGCTAGAACACTATTAAAATGTCTCCACATTTTCACACAAAATAGACACCAAATACTGGTTTACGTTTTTAAAGACAGCAAATTAATATAACCAATGACTTTATTCACCCTACTAGGAATTGCAAATACACACATGGATGATAAACTATCATTGCTGATGTCAAATAATTATTTCAAAAACTCAAAAACTGGGCCAAGCTTTTTTCTTTCTCAGAGACATCCATGACTATATCTTACAACTATCTATTTCTCATATGGCCTATTCTATACTGCAGCTGCACTGACCATCTAAACAGGCTCAAGTTTGGGTCAATTAAAAATTATACACTCTCCAGATCCATGAAATGTTCTACCTAGGAAGAATTTTTTTGTAAATGCGTGAAATAGGTCTGGAGAGTTATCCAATCATAGAAACAGGAGAAAAAACAACTAGATCAGGGAGATAAAAGTAAAAACTGATTAACAGTATACCATGTAATTACAAATAATAGAGAAAAATTTTGCCACACTTATGCATGTGTGTATATAAGTGAAATAGATAGATGCATATGAATACAGAGATAAATAACTAAATATGGAGAAAATGCAGATAAATAGATTGATAGAGATTAATCAAGTCTCTGGACCCCAAATTTAGACTACAGTTCTTAACCTACAGTCTACAGTTGGGTTTCTAGGAATCTTTGAAACCCCCCAAATCATTTGCAATTTATATAGGTATTTACATTTTTTCTGACAAAACAATACATAATACAGTTATTAGATTGTTTAGGTACTCATGTCCCCTAACTTTTCGCTCAGCTCATAAAAATCCTTCTGCAAAATAATTAGAATAGAAACATTCTTTATTGATATTTACAGAAGTGATATGCAATTGTCAGAGGATATTGGAAATAATTAGCGTAGTCATGGCTAAAGGCAGGCTATATGACACCTTCTCTTCTGAAGGGTTTAATTTTATTTCCAGGCAGATGAAACTCACTTTGGATTACCCTTCAAAATTTCTCTCTCTTTTTTTTTTTCATTTCCGTAGCTGTATCTTCACCTCTCATCCCCTTTTCTTCTGTGTTTACCTCTTTTATTTCCCTGGAGGAAGGAAGAGGATAAGAAAGCCTCCCAGTTCTAGTTATTATTGATTTGGGGCACTGTGCTGAATTGGGGCTTTGAGAGTCTGGAATATTGGTAATTGCCCTTGAAACTCATAATGAGTCTTTCCTTGGATAATACCTATGCGAGCTGGTGTACTGATTCCCAACATGTGAATAATATTAAGCGTGCTTGCTAGTGGCTAGACAGTGTGTGATAAGTTGGCCAGTGTATGGAGGGAGTTTGTGAAGAAGCAGAGACAATTTTAGCAAAGTGAGTTCTGTAATGAAGAAAGCGGAGCTTCAGCATGCATTGATTTCCAGAGGAAAAAATTACAGGTGCACATTCCTTCTCTGGTATAGTTATTCACATAAAAGTAAGGCTACTGCAGGCAGGTGAATTTTCTCCCCAGCTCGTCATGACAGTATTACTATTTGTGACCAGAGAACATACATTTAAAAGAACTGTGAGTGGGCACCTTTATCTAGTGCCTATTTTTATGATAGGCTTAAACATATAAACAATTGCAAATAGATGAAAATGCCTACTCTCACATCAAGTACCAAAACTCTTAATACATACTCTGTTAATCAAAATAAAAAATTCATAAGTTCATATTTCAGAAACCAGGCTCCAGCCTCTAATATCTCATATTTTTTATGCCAGAAAAAATATATATATACATATATACATACATATATACACAGAAAATCAAAATAAAGTTGTATTTTGATTTTCTGGAACTTTACCTTTGTAAAGATAAATCAATCTCTCTCTCTCTCTCTCTCTCTCTCTCTCTCTCTCTCTCTCTCTCTCACACACACACACACACACACACACACACACAAAGTAGTGTTAGCTGTTTGACCTTGATCGAATTACTTCACTGTGCCTCAGTTTCTTTATCTGGAAATGGAGATAATAACAGAGCCGGCTTCATGGAGCTGTGATAAAGATCAAATTTAATGATACATGTAAAGATCCTGGAACATTGCCTGGGATACAGATAAAGCTATAAATCCTATAATGGGTAACCTACCACTCTGTTTAGATCCCAGAGGCTGGCATGTTGGCTGCTGATGGCTCACAGAAGCCTTCATGGACATTGCTCTCCATTGCAACAGGGAGCTGCTTCACCTGAGTTTATCTGTCTCCTCTTTTCCCATAAACCACTAGACTAGCTAATACCAAGATAAAAGGTCTGCTCCTTGAGTTTAGAGCAGCCCTGAGGGGCATCCCAGCTCTGCAGCTCCCCATAGCATCAGCTAAGACCTTATTTGTAATGGTGGTGTGGGCCAGCTTCTCCTTCTGTCTAATCCTGCTCTCCTTGCTTTCTCATAGATGAGATATCTCCAGAGAGCATTCCCCAATACACTGTTTTTAAAAAACTTATCTATCTATCTATCTATCTATCTATCATCTATCATCTATATCCAGTATAGATAACATAGTGTTATAGTAGTTTCAAGTGTATAATATAATGATTCAACAATCCTACACATTACTCAGTGTTCATCAAGATAAATGTCCTCTTAGTCCCCATCACCTATTTCACCCTCCCCCCCCCACTTCCCTTCTGGCAATCACCACTTTGTTCTCTGTATTTCAAGACATGTAGTTTGTTTGTCTCTTTTTTTCTTTGTTAATTTGTTTCTCAAATTGCACATGAGTGAAATCATACAGTATTTGCCTTTCTCTAACTTATTTTACCTAGTATTATACCCTCTAGCTCCATCCATGTGGTTGCAAATGGCAATTTTAGTCTATAAATCTGAAGAAAAAAAAACGTTAAAAATTCACATTCTATGTTGAAAAACACAAGGGAAGTTGTACCTTACAGAGAATGCATTTCAGAGAAGAAACCTAAACCCCATTTCCCTGACCTTGACTATAACAAGAGGAAGACGACTAGGACAGAGGAAGTGCCTCTTGAAGAAAAGTTTTCAAGATAAACCCTATTTTTTAAGGGGAGGAAAATAAATTCTCTCAACCATCAGAACAAGTTCAGAGAAGCACAAGAGAGTTGCTGGTAAATTCTGAAGTATGCTAGAACTGTCACTCACCCTTTCTCCAAGTTGTAGGCTCACATGAAGCTCAGCAATCCATTGAATCTGTTGGGTCTGAAGCTCATGCTTCACGGAAAAAGGGACAAGATGACAGGGTTGAGGGAAGCAGCAATGGTGAAACAGCCTGCATTATCCCTACTTGGCAGACCAGGGTACATGAGTTTCCTGGTAGCTGAATAAGCACAAAGAAAGCAGCTGGCTTTGAGCCCTTCTAATGGTATGCCATCTAACAGGACCTTGCTTAAGGTGGAAAGTCTACCATGTGAAGTGGATTTCCAATTCTAGGGATGCTGAACAATCCACAAATGTTCTCTATAAGCAAGTCAACTTTTGGAAAGGAATGTAATAACCAGTCAGTGTTAAGGAGCTGTACTACAGCAATAGCTTCTGTGTAGACAGACTTCTACCTTCTTCCATTTCTCTTTTGGTAACGTTATCAGAAAGGAAAGCAGAGAAGTAGGAAAGAGGGCATACAGAATTTCCCTCCACTTCAGCCACTATAACCACAAAGAGGTCTTTGCTGCACAAGGGGATGGAAAGATATTACACAGCAGGAAATAAGAGTTCAGCATAGCCAATTTAGGAGTAGCTATTGCTGACAATAAAATCATTTCAAACAATTGAGAGTCTGCCGTGAACCTGGTAAACATATACACTTCAATAAGTATTCATCCAGTACCCTGCATCATACTGTACCATGTGTTAGAGATGCCGTGATGAGAAGAAAGACATGGCTTCTAATACTTATGGAGCATGCACTTCCTCATCTCCTTTTGCCTTTCTGCCTCTGAATCATTATGTCTTCTCCCTGTGACAGACTATTCTTCAAAGAAGGTTGAGACATCATAATCTATTAATTATTCTGTTTATTTTTTAAACATCATAAGGAAAAATTTCCCAGAACACATTTTAAGAAGCAAAAAGACTGAATGCATTTTCTTACTTCAAGTACTATACATTAAATTCTGCCAACATTCCTTTCTCAACCACATTTCCCAAAAGCTTAGCACTTGGCCATAAAAGTTCACTCCAGTCTAAAATTTGGCATGCTTGACAGCAAAGTCTTCAAATTTGCCAATTTGGCTAACATCTCCTTTTTGAATAACAAGTAGGGAAATAGGAAAAAAAAATATGTGAAATGGTATAAATCATGGCATTATCCAGACACAATTCATTTCATGAGATAATAGTAAGACTAAAATAAATTAATCCTAAATTATGGTAGATTTGTTTTCAGATAGATTTTCACAAAAGTTTAAAATCTGCATGGAAATATACTATACAAAGAAATATAATTGAGTCATATACAAAAATCAGAGAACATTTTTTAATGTTTATTTATTTATTTATTTAAATATAAATTTATTGTCAAATTGGTTTCCATACAACACCCAGTGCTCATCCCAACAGGTGCCCTCCTCAATGCCCTTCACCCACCCTCCCCTCCCTCCCACTCCCATCAGCCCTCAGTTTATTCTCAGTTTTTAAGAGTCTCTTATGTTTTGGCTCCCTCCCTCTCTAACCTTTTTTTCTTTTTCCTTCCCCTCCCCCATGGTCTTCTGTTAAGTTTCTCAGGATCCACATAAGAGTGAAAACATATGGTATCTGTCTTTCTCTGTATGACTTATTTCACTTAGCATCACACTCTCCAGTTCCATCCACGTTGCTACAAAAGGCCAGATTTCATTCTTTCTCATTGCCACATAGTATTCCATTGTGTATATAAACCACAATTTCTTTACCCATTCATCAGTTAATGGACATTTAGGCTCTTCCCATAATTTGGCTATTGTTAAAAGTGCTGCTATAAACATTGGGGTACAAGTGCCCCTGTACATCAGCACTCCTGTATCCCTTGGGTAAATTCCTAGCAGTGTTATTGCTTCTGCACTGCAAAGGAAACAATCAACAAAACTAAAAGGCAACCAATGGAATGGGAAAAAATATTTGCAAATGACATATCGGACAAAGGGCTAGTATCCAAAATCTATACAGAGCTCACCAAACTCCACACCCGAAAAACAACCCAGTGAAGAAATGGGCAGAAAACATGAATAGACACTTCTCTAAAGAAGACATCTGGATGGCCAACAGGCACATTAAAAGATGCTCAACGTCGCTCCTTATCAGGGAAATACAAATCAAAACCACACTCAGATATCACCTCACGCTAGTCAGAGTCGCCAAAATGAACAAATCAGGAGACCATAGATGCTGGCGAAGATGTGGAGAAACGGGAACCCTCTTGCACTGTTGGTGGGAATGCAAACTGAGAACTTTGATTCTATTGTAAAATCTTTTTTTGGATTATTTACACATGACTATTACTTAATTTCAGAGGACATTTCAGACTAAAGTAAAACAAAAATGAAACAAAACAACTCCTATCTACATAGTATATATGGATATATATAAATTATAAATAATTCTATATAAAGAATTATATTCTATAATATTCGATAATATAAAGAATTAAAAAGATATATAGCACATATACAGATAAACTATATATATATATATATATATATATATATATATATATACATAAACTTACATATATCTGCACACACACACAAATGTGTGTATGTATATATAGTACCAGAATGTTTGGCAAAGAGCTTTCAGAAAGCTTTTTGTCAGTTTTGCTAGAAATCATTATAGGCAGTTGGGATTAAAGTATTTAATCCTATCCATTGATATACCTTTGGGCTTGAGGTATTTGTACATAAAGACAGAATCATTTCGGATCTGTAAACATCATTTGTAGCATGGGTTTTCAAAAATGGTGATGGAGAGAATTCCTCAGAGAAAACCAATATAGAATAAGTATATGTTATAAGAATCTGCTGCTAGTCAGGCCTACAAAAGAAGGTTCTGTACAAAGCATTGACCACATTTCTGCAATCTTTTCTGTCTCACACTTTCTGACAAATGAAAACATTCTTGCAACTTTCTAGATTCTCTGTGTCCAGCTATCACCTAATTAGAATAATTAGAAAATATCATCTTATCTTTCTCATTTGCAAAAATAAATCCAGTATAGTCAGTAATTCTAATATAGCCAAAATGGTTAAAAATCATGTGATTTAGATTCCCACATTTTCATACAAATACAGAAGCTTTTGTCTGGAAATTCTATTTTAATTGGAGGGACACACCAATAAAGCCTCAATGACCAAAATTCATGGCACAAACACTGAATTCTTAATGAAGCCATGGTGTTTCTCCAACTTTCTCTTTAAAGAAGCATTTGGCGCAATCCTCTTATCACTCCTTAAGATAATTTAGAATTATAAGACCTAATTTAGTAAATATTACATATTGTGTTAATCATTCAGGAAGCATCTTTTCAAATGAGCTATGGGCATAGTATGTTTATTTCCATAATTACTGCAGCAAACCTAAATTTCCTTGAGAATGTGTTGTTTTTTTGTTTTTTGTTTTTTTTTTAAAGACAACCGTCAGATTTCACATCACAGAGTCTTAAACTTCTTAAGTTTTGCTCATCAAAAGCCATATATCATATTCCCCATATATGAAATGCATCCCCTAGAGAAACAATCTTAGAGGGGAAGTTTTGAGACTTCCTGGGTTCGAAGGCCCAGTTCTCTCTAGAACAATCTTGACAATATCCATGTATGTTATATTAGAACACCTTCACCAAAAGATGAAATCTTTACGTATTTAGTAGACAGAATGGGAAAGCAGACCTTTAGTATTATTGGAGACAGAGTCAAAGCTGTCAGTTTAATACCATGCTCACTTAAAAGCCGATAGGCACTAATATTGTGAATAAATAGAGAAAGAAATTTCCTCCAGTGATACTTCAAAGACTTTGCAACATCTGGAATTTGGTTCTATACAGGGTATTCCACTAAAAAGTAAGTACAAAAAGATTTTAATAGAGCAAACAAGATTCAGGTTTCTTACAATGTGTTCTCCCTGGGGGGAGACAAATAACACAATGCATCTGACTAACCTTTCTGCACTTCAGCTGCATCAATTAACATTTAGTCATGGATTCCATCATGAGCCAGATGAACTCAGTGCTACAGCTGTTTTCAGTGAAGGGGAAAAATATGCTTCCACATTTTAGATTCCCAGCATTTATAAATCTGGGAAAAATGTTTTATTGACTGCCGTTGTGCCAGCATTATTGATATGCATTACATATTAGTCACCCAAATAAATTCACACACACCCTAGACTGTGATTAAATCAGGGTCAGTAGCGCATGAACTGGGTCAGCCAGCACCAGTGCTATAAAAACCACATTCTCAACCTTTTTTCTTACATCAAGGATTAAGGAAGGGCTAAAGAACTGATCAAAGAAATAGATTGCGGCCTTGAAAAAATTGTTATTGGGTGGGTCAAACATTTCAGCGATCAGGTACTCTGAGAGAGGGATGCAGATGACTAGAAAAAAATGAACAGATGTTGAAGAAATTGAACTGCAGGATCTAATGGCTTGGCAGAGACATCCTCAATACTACAAGCCAAACATGTGGAAGTGTTTGGTTGGGAGCAAAGCTGGGGTACAGCATAGCAATACTTAGTTAGTCATTGAAGGAGGATTTTTGTTTTGTTTTATTTTTATAGCAAAGGTTCCTTCAAGATGCAATTTGTGGAGAAATATTACAGTGAATCAGCTGGGTAAGCCACTCTACCTGTCACACCTTGCCAAATTTCACATCACAAGAACATTACAAAACTAATTTTGTCTCCATTAGTCCCTTATCAATGCTGTTCCATGTCTTCTGGTCAACTCTGGAGTCACATGGATGAATGGATATCCAATAGTCACGTGGCCATATGTGCACTGCATGTGTGTGTACCATCATTTGTACTGGTGTATAAACCTGGAATCACTATCTGTGTAAAAACTAACCAAATTTGACACTTGCCTTCTCAAATTAATGTTCTTAGCCACAACTCAAGAAGAATAAAGGTTGTATGTCTTCACTTTTACCAACACAGAATGTCAGTCACTTAATCAAACCAGAAAAATGCCTTACCTGGAACTACTTCAAAAAGGAATTTTCCTGGGCTCTCTTCATTGCAGGGATGTTCAAGGACTTTATTTCCAGGCAGAAAAATAGTACCCTGTGAACACAAATGCCCCAGACATCAACATCATCAGAGGGCAAATATTGGATATCATCATCATTATCATCAGTAAATATCCAAAGTGTATCTGTAATCCAGTATATAGTAATACGCATCAGACTCATTTATATTCCCAACTAATCAAAAATCATGTAACAGAATCATATTAATTCAACATTTAACAAGCTTTTGTTGACCACCCAATGTATATAAGATACTGTATTAGGTACCGAGTTAATTTTAAGCACCAATTTATTAAATGCATTCTGTGTGCCAAAATTTTTACTGAGCCTTCTACCAACATCATATTATTTAATTGTTAGAACAGTCTTATAAGGTAGGTGTTATTTTCCCCATTTTACAGCTATGAAAACCAAAGCGAAGGCATTAAATAACTCAGCCAAGGTTGCCATAGCCATCCCTTGATTATTCCTTCCTTTTCCATTAGATTTCTCTCTCTTTAGTGTATTATTTCCATCAGTACTAAGACATACTTAAAGTTGTATCCCATTACAAGATACTACTTTGACTCCTCCTGTTCCAGCTATCATCTTTTTCTCCCCTTGGCTACCAAAGAGCTGCCTACATTGAATCTATTTCTTTACACGTGTCCACTGCAGCCTCGTTTGTGCACCCACAATTCCAATTACCTGATTCTCACAAGCTTCATGCTTAACAATTCTCAATCTTCAATAAATATGACTTCCCAGGAGGATTCAGCACTATTAACCATTCTTTCTTGAAGCACCTTCTTGGTTTTCTCCAGGTTTTGTTCTTACTTTGAGACTTGGTAGAGTCTCTTTTCCTGGCTCTAAGTGGCCTTTAAATATTAAAGTGTTTCAAAGATGTATCCAATTATTCCTTCTCTTCTGACTCTATTTTCTCTTTCTCAGAACTATCTCATTCATGTCTGTGACTTCAATAACCAACTATAAGCCAATGAATATCAGATTAATATTTCTCCCCTTCCCCCTGCTTCTTCTTCTTCTTCTTCTTCTTCTTCTTCTTCTTCTTCTTCTTTTAATTTTAACTAGGCTTCATGCCCAACATGGGGCTGGAACTCACGACCCTGAGATCAAGAGTCGCAGGGTCCACTGACTGAGCCAGCCAAGCACCCCTCAGATTAGTATTTCTAACTCAGGACTCTCTAATTTTCAGAACTTTATATCCAAGAACTTATTTGCATTTCCATTTGGATAGCAAAAGCATCTTAAACTAAATTTAGTCAAATTAAAATGCAATTAATTTTGGTCCTGTTTAGGTATTCACTAGCTTTGTGACTGGCATCTTCTTCCAATCAGTTGCAAAAGCCAGAAATGTAGGAGTCATCATCCTTGGTATATCTGTACTAACACTCAAGTGACTATTGTTTGTGGTCTTGTATGTTTCAAAGTCCATTCACTGAATTCTCCATAACACTCAAACATCTTTCAATCCATTTTTTTCTTAATGCATTCCAAGTATCTTTAGAAACAGAAACTTCACCTTGCAACTTTCTTGCTTAAAAATCTTCAATGACTTTTATTTGTCCTCAGATCAATAGACCTTTGGGTCTACTTCCACCCAAATCTATAAGTTCATTTTTCTGCTCTTATGCTTTTGATGCTTTCTATGACTTTCTGTAATCAAGCCAACTCCTTTTCTATAAATAGTATCATACTCCCATCTACCTTAGGACTGTATTCTTTCCTGGATTGTTTTATAACCATTTCACAGATTGATTACATCCAAAATATACTTGTATAGCTTCCAGAAAATGTTCCTGGATGATTTACTCCTCTATGTAACTATGCTATTTGTAAAATTATTTGATTAATGTCTATCTCCATCATTAAACTGTAAAGGAGTAAGGATAATGTGTGTTTTGCTCTCTAATTTACCACCAATGCCTAGTATTTTGCCTAACATAAGGCTAACACTGAAAAAAAAAGTATATTGTTGAGTGAATAAGTACTGTTAGTGTAGTAAAGCCAAGATTCAAAACCAAGAATGCTGGATTTAAAAGCCTATGTTATTGTCAACAAGATTATATCATCCAGTTTTGCCAGTTTGAAGCAATATTTAGCTCAAGTAATATTTTACTCAGGTTTCATCCTACCTGATTTGGCACAGAAAATTATAGTCATCAACTCTGTCCCTACATCTAGGCTTAGAGTGTTAAAGCATAGCACTCCCTAACTAAAACCTAAGGAATTATAGGTTAGACATCCCCCTCCCCCTCCTTGCTTACAAGAGGAAGTTTTAGAGGTACTACCTTTTTTTTTCCTCCTCCAGGAAGTAAATTTTCTTACTTCTCATCATATCTAGTGTCCTTGGCCCATGGATCACCAGTTTCTGGTGTTTTCAATAATTTTTTAAAATTACAAAACACTTTGAAAATATTCATCATAATTAAGACTTTTTAATATATAGGTTTAATCTATATGGCTTCCATATAAAGTGATAAAAATCAGCTGTTTCAATGAAGAGTTTGTTTTACTTCCTGAAATGATTTTGTGAAGTAATTAAATTTGTGATTTAGCTGGCTGTTAGAATATAGCATCTAACCTTCCAGACAAATACAATATTCACTTATGGGTGCACATATGCCTGTATGTTTGTATGTGTGTACACATGACTCCTGTTTAATTCTATGTCTTCAGGCTCTACTTAGGATCTTAAAATGTACATATATCCTGTAAGTTGAATTCAAGCCACTCTCCTGCATAAATAATTCTCTTGCATGAGTCAGTCTCTTCCATGAAATCCCAAAGTACCTCACTTGATTATTAAAAGACAGAGTAGTGCTATTCTTTGTTTTCTTTTTCATACATGTGAAATAGCTACTTCTGGCTGAAATTTTTATTTTCACTTTTAAAATTTGACATCTTCCAGATTTTATATTTTAGCTGTTTTCCAAGAAAATTATGATGAGAGCATAATAGTTCAAGTATTAGTAGATAATGTTTAGGGCAGGATATATTATAATTGACAAACATTTGCTGTGGTTAATTCATTGTCATTCAATTATAAAATAAAGTAATTTAACTGAAATCTAGTAATTTAACTTGATCACCTTGTATAGAAACCATGTAGTTAAAGTCTATAACTAAGAGAAGAATCTTAATTGTAATAGTTATTTCAAATACTCTGTAATATGATATTGTTAAAAAATGCAGAGAAATTTTAAAAATCTATAATTTACCCACCACCATAGATAACTAATGTTAGCACTTATACATCTTCCTGTATTTGTATATATTTATGTATATGTGTGTATTAACAGCTACAGTAATTTTTATTTAAAAAGTAATCAAAATAAAGCCTTATTTATTATCTGCTTCAAAACTTAAAAATCATGTATTGTTAGTATGCCAATTTAATAATTGACATCATTTTTAATTTTAATTTTTTAAAGTTTATTTATTTTGAGAGAAAGAGAGAGAGAGTAGAAGCAGGGGAGAGGCAGAGGAAAAGGGAGAGAGAGAATCCCAAGCAGGCTCCACACTGTCAGCACAGAACCTGACAGAGGGCTCGAACTCATGAACTGTGAGATCATGACTTGAGCCAACTACTTGGACACTTAACAGACTAAGCCACCCAGGCGCCCCAACATAATTTTTTAAAGCTGAATAGTATAGTGCTTGCTTGAATATACATACTTTTACACCCTCTGTTCATGTAAAGTATTTATGGTTTTCTTCAAGTGTTATAATAAAGAATATTTTCATGAACATCCATGAAGCTAAATCTTTGAGCTCCTCCTTAACTTATTCTAAAGGACAAAGCCCTAAGAGAGAAATTAGTAGTCAAAAAGTATGCACTGTTTGTATGGGTTTAGTTAATTCTTCCAGAGTACTCTAAATTAGCTAAGCAAACAAATAAACAACTAGTGAGAAAGTAAAATAAAAGTGCCCAATCTGATTGAGAAGTAGTTTATTGAGACACTACCATATGTCAGATATTATTTCAGATGGTGTGAAGTATGGAACAGAAATAAACTCTTTACTTTCAATACAAGAATAACATATTATATGACTATACATGAAATAAGTACCAAAGTATATAGAAAACCAAACAAATATAAGAGTTTAAGAAGAGAGTGTCATTAGTGTAGTCTGATTAGTTAAGAAAGGTAATATGAAAAAATAATTTTTAAAGGAAGATTAGATTTTAATATTTAGTGAGGTAGGGGTAATCTTCTAAAATGGAGGAAATCACATCAACAAAAGCAGTAATTAGAGCCATATGTGCATAACACGTTAGAATAAGAGAATTTTCACATGAAGGAATAATTAGGAGGTAAAGATTTGGTGACATTGAGGACACCCCCTGGAAAGTCTACCCTTGGGCAGAGGACGCTGCACTTAACATCCACAACTGAGAACAAGAGTAGACTCTTGAGCAAAGCAGATGGAGACTGAGGAATACCAACTTCTTAAAAATTTGTTACTATGAAGCAATTAATTTGTCATAGATGACAACATCAAGACTTACACAAATGTATTGGCAGCAGAAATGGCATAAATTTGCATCAGCAATGCATTACTGGAGATACAATTTTTGGAAATAGAAACTGGGCACAGTTTAAGCATAGAGAATGAAGAAGAGTCAAAGATTACTTCAGTTTCTCTCTTCTGTATATCTAGAAGAAAGGTGATACCTCTTATTTGAAATGGGGAATTAGTAAGAATTAAACTCCACTGAGTCCATGTATTTGAGCCAAAACTGTGTGATAGTCTTTAATTTCCTGGTAATAGCTAGATTGGATGTTCTCTATTTGCCCACCACCCCTCCCATCTTCTTTCCACCTATCACTCTATTCTGTACCCCTGGAAACTAATCTCTATAAATTGCATAAACCAGGCTCTCTTGACTGTTGACTTCAGGTTGGATTTGAGAAATCATAGCATAAAATCAGAAGGCCACAAAAGAGACAGACTGAGATATTTATTGACCTATCCTCCTCCAAGCTAGCCAGAAAACTGGCCTTAGTTGCATTGGATACCTTAGTCCACATCTCCTAAATTTGCAGGCTTCCCCAGGTTCTAGTAGCTCTAACAGACCCAGGATGTTTTCCCTATCTGTGGGTTTCTATGAACCTTCCCAACACTTTATAAATGGTTTCTTTATCATACACTCTACAATTAGCACTTTTAAGGTGGAGCCATCAATTTCTTGCTGGGATCTGGAGTAACAAAATAGTCAGGGTGCAAGTGCTTTCAGTTTTCTAAGAAATGGCATATTACCCCTGATGTTCAATATGCCTCACTGGAAATTTTGGATGATCACAGAGAAGAGAATCAAGTATAAGAAGGAGATATAACCTTTTTGATCAGAGTTCAGTACATATGGTAGTAATTACATGTCAATAACTAATCAGCATATTCAGAATGGAATTAAGCTTACTTTTTATCCCTTACAGGGAATATCTCCTTCTAAACAATTTTTAAAATTTCAAAATGAGATAATACATTAAACAAAATATTTTATAGCTTAAGAGCTAAGAGTTGGCAAAAGAAACATAATTCAGAACCATAATAGTATCTCATTTTCAGATAAATAGCTGAAATTGCTATTAAAAAAAGAAGCTCCTCTCTAGTTAAACCACTGAGCCAAAACCACCAGATATTGGGGTAAAGCAAGATCATGTTGAAAATAAGTATAGTAATCTTCCTATCTGGAATTTGGATTGAAAAAAAAATGTATGCATGTGCAGTAGCTCTGTTACTTTCTATAAACTTAATGGTAAGAATTTTTTTTTTCCAGCACTAACAGTGATCATGAACATCATGGACTGGGCAAAGTCTCAGCTTGACAATATATATGTGTATTTTTAATGCAATTAGACAGAGGTTGAGAAATGACATCAAGGGGAAACTATTATTCAGAAGTTTTTTTATAGTACCATAGGTTGATTTTACTTTATTTTTTCTTTGCAGCAAGTACTTTCATTAAGTCATTCGACAAATATTTATTAAACAACACCTGGCATGACTCAGGCCCCCTCCTGGGCACAAAGGATATAATGGTGAGAAAATCCAATAATGTCTTTGCACTCCTGGATCTTAGGATCACACAGGGAAGGTAGAAAATTAGAAAACAAATAACTAAAATTGTACCCAGAAACACTCTAGCCATGTAACAATCTACCAATGACACTTAATTCTGTGGTTAGGTAAATCTGCTCTGGGTTCAGATTCTCCCTCTACCACCAATTAGCCCACTGACTTCAGGCAAGACAGGTATCCTCCCTTTGACTCAGGTTCTACATTCTTAAAATGAGATTAAAAATAGAACTGACTTCATAAAATCACTGTGAGCTAATATGGGTAGTTTGTAGAAAAATGCCTGATACATACTATTTCTTAGCTGTGTTTAATATAAAAAAAATCTTTCGTGTATCCCAGAAGCCCCAAAGATAGTGTGGCCTCATGTTTTACTAATCTCCAAATAATGAGGTAGTTCTAGTAAAGGTTCAATATATATCTGCTAATATTATTATCTAATCAAGTAAACAGGGAGGTAAACTAATTAGAAAATTTTAAGTTATTTTTTACTGACTATCATGTTTGAAAGGCTAGACTAACCAAAACAAACAAATCTCTAATTAACAATCTTAATAATAAATAGCATAGCATGAGATTGATAATGATGTTTGCTAACATTTTCTTACCTGCTACCTTGCTAAACCAATATGTATGCTATTTATATCATTAATATGCTCAGTGACTCTGTGATCTAGGTATTTCTCACTTTATTGATGAGGAAATGAAGCTCAGGGAGGTGAAGATCCTGGCACAGTAAATTCCTAACACAAATTTGAATAAAAAATGATTGAATAAATGAATACAAGCTGCTTTAAGGACTATATCTTTGATTATCAACCCAGTTTATGTTCCTACTTCTAATCAATTACTGCTATTTAAAGCAGTTTGAAGAAGTTTTATGAAGAGTTATTAAGTTTCTTCTTAGCCTGTGAAATGAGTTACACCAATTCCTGGAATATTGTTGGGGAGGGAAGTGAAGGGGAGACTTGCAAATCTGCACAGTTTTAGAATCTGCCAAAGTAATTTTGATGTGCAAACTCTTTGGGGACCACTGACCTAAGCACTGTTATAAATTGTCTTGTAGAGAAAGTAGCACAGTATTCATAAAGCTGTGCTCATTGTAGAATGTACTGTTTTTCCTCAAAATAATAGATGTGATATTTTCAAACCATTATTTAAATTAACCATGGCAAACATAATAGCATGAGACTATCTTACAATTACTGAATAAATAGAAATAAATTCTCTATATAAATGTCTCATGTTGCTACTTTCTATTAACTGCAGATTTAGCACTTGAGAAGCATTGTCATTCTGGGCTCATTTTTATTTAAAACAGCATTTGCATAATATTATTACATATGTTCAGATCCTAGGACGCTAATTAATTGTGCACTAATTGTGATGGAGAAAAATATGTAATATATTTTGATATAATTCATTTAAAAGTTTTTAACGCTTTCTTCTCAGACACAAGGACCCATGTGAACACCCACTCTGGACAGAACAGAAGCACAACAATTTCTTCCCCAATGGAGTCCTCCTGCATGAATATTCACTCTGGAAACATGGCCATTACCATTCTAGCTACATTTAGATCATTGTCTACATGTTTTTGATTTACTGGAAAATGAAGAAATTCCTTGACAACAGGGGGAGAACAGATTAGAAATGTGGGAAAATGAAGACACGATTATTCAAAAATCAAAATTCTATAATCACACTCTCAAAATTGGTAGAGACCTTAGAAATGACCTTACTCATGCTTATCAAATATATGAATCCCTTTTAAATACCACAGTCCTCAGAAATTTGACTAAAATATCTCACTAATTCTCTGATGGTGTTCCATGCCATTTTTGAAAGATTATACTTGGAAGAAAAAAATCCAAAAGTTGACATAAAATCCATCCCCCAACAATTTCTACTCTAAAGTCTCCCTTTGGAGTGAAATCCCTTTTTCCAGCTTGAACCTTACAGCTACATCTACTGAGACTTATGTGCCAACTTCTCTGATTATTGTAATCTTCTAAAAAACCCTATGTGGAGTTACAATTATATCTGTCCATTACACAGCAGGAATGTTGAGGCATAAATAGGTTGAGTAGCATGCAGCTGTGTAGCTGTTAAAGTGCAGAGATGCAACTTGACCCTCCTGAAGTTCAAGTTCCACTTCCTTTATATAATAGAAAGCTACAATGCAATTTATTAGTTCATTTGCTTATTTGTTTTTTCATCAGTTGTATATTTATTATGTACTATATGCTGAGGATACTAAATGCTTAGGGGAAAAATGGAAATGTTAGTAGTGATTATCTTGGAATATTCAGGTCATAGATGATTTTTATTTTGCTAAGCTTTTCCTACTTTTAAAATAATTTTAAAACAATGAGCGCATTTTACTTGCATACCAAGAAAAAACATACAAATAGATTTTTAAAGCAAAGAAAAATGACAGGAGAAAGCAGGGTTGGATAGAGGCCTTTTGGAATTTAGAGGTTAAATTTCTGCTTTGCAGTAAGGACTATGAAAGACAGTTCAAGAAAATTTTTAAATGTAGTATAGTACTCTGAATAATGGTCACCCAAAGATAGCAGGTCCTAATTCCTGGAACCTGTAAATATTCTTTTACCAGAGAAAAAAGGTCTCCAGATGTAATTAAGAATCCTCACGGGGAATTATCCTAGATTATCTAGGTGATCCTTAAATATAATCACAAATATCCTTATAAAAGAGGCAGATATGATATCCACACAGGAGGCCATGTGGAAATAGATGCAAGAAACTGAAAAAACACAGTCGGTCACAAGCCAAGAAATGCTCACAGAACTGGAAGAGTTCCCGCCTAGAGCCTCTGAAAGAAGTCTGGCCCTGCCTATATGCCTTGATTTCCTACTTCTGGACTCCAGAACTGTGACAGAATAAATTCCTGTTGTTTCAAGACAACAAATTTGTGGGAATTTGTTACAGCAGTCAAAGGAAATTAATACATATAAATTAATACCTATAAAACATGCTTTGAAACAAACCTTCCAATGGTTCCTTGTGAGAAGGCTGTAAGAAACTAAGGTTTTAAAATCCACTACTAATTCTCAAGTGCTGGTAAGGGATCTCTAACCTTTAATTATCCAATGATTTTCAGGGAGAGTCCACAGTATACAAGGTACTGAAATTAGATAGTAGCCAAAGAAAATCCCCCCTTTACCCCACTCTCTACTCTCAATAGTAGGAACTGATCAGTGACATGTTCTTGTTCTTGGAAGCCCAGGATAGAATGTCCTTGGCAAGGTTAAGGGTCTTTATTTGGAGAGGACTGAGTTCAATTTCTAAACCGTCTCAATTAATTACTGGGACTTTGACTTTTTGTATTTTGTGTCCAACAATATATACCATTTTACAACATTCATTATTTCTCAGCTAGAAAAACATGTCAGCTGTTCAGAAGGTGGTAAAGGTCAAAGGTTTGAAATGAAGTCTACGGCAGTAGGAGAAAAAGAAAAAAAATTCTTTTCTTTTGGAGTTTATGTCTCATTATGGAACAGAAATATGAAGAGCAAAAACATAGCTATATAATGTCTATTATGGGAAAACCTGGGACCCCTAAAAATAAGAGTTCAATAAGCCATTTTCAATAGACCAGATAATTGATGATAATTAAAATATTCCCATTTAAACTTTTATCTTAAATAACTAATAAACACTTTGCGTGCTTATAAACAAAGTGAAGGGACACCGGGGTTGCTCAGTTGGTTGAGCATCAGACTTTGGCTCAGGTCATCATCTTGCAGTTTGTGAGTTCAAGTCCCACATGGGGCTTGTGCTGACAGCACGGATCCTGCTTCTGATCCTCTGTCTCCCTCCCTACCCCTCCCCCACTCACACTCTCGCTCTCAAACATAAAAATTAAAATAAATAAATAAATAAATAAATAAATAAATAAATAAATAAAAATAAAGTAGAAAAGCCATGGTTCAACCTTGGAAAAAGCTGTATAATAACTAAACGTATAGTTCCAATGTAAATTGAGATGTTGATACAATGATTTTAATAATTTTTTTTAACAACCAAGTATGATTGTTTTATAGTTAAATAACTTTCTATATAAATACATTTTAAAATTGGAAAGTTTAATTGGAAGAAAAATGTCTTTAGCAGGAAGAAGACAACCTAGAACTTAATCACATTTGCATTTTACACTGAACTTTAAAAAAAATCTCCTTTGACTTTTGGTAACACCTACTTTGCTTTTCTCTACTTCTTTGAACTACAGTCAATTATGTTCAATATAATCCTTAATAGTTGCTGCTGAAATTGCATGTGCAGTGTGATATTTACTTGTGTAAATATAACACGCTTTTGCAAAATTACAAAAGTTTGGCAAGATATTCTGTTGGTAAAGAAAGCAGTGCTCTTTTTTTTAAATTTTATTTTTCTTTAATTTACATCCAAATTAGTTAGCATATAGTATAACAATGATTTCAGGAGTAGATTCCTTAATGCCCCTTACCCATTTAGCCCATTACCCCTCCCACAACCCCTCCAGTAACCCTCTGTTTGTTCTCCATATTTAAGAGTCTCTTATGTTTTGTCCCCCTCCCTGTTTTTATATTATTTTTGTTTCCCTTCCCTTATGTTCATCTGTTTTGACTCTTAAAGTCCTCATGTGAGTGAAATATGATATTTGTCTTTCTCTGACTAATTTCGCTTAGCATAATACCCTTCAGTTCCATTCACGTAGTTGCAAATGGCAAGATTTCATTCTGATTGCCGAGTAATACTCCATTGTATGTATATGTGTATATATATATATATATATATATATATATATATATATATACCACATCTTCTTTATCCATTCATCCATCAATGGACATTCGGACTCTGAAAGCAGCACTCTTATGGTAGGAGGTGGTAGGGGGCAAAATGGTAAAATTCTTTTTTTTTTTTTTTTAAGTTTACTGATTTGGCAGAGACAGTGGAAATGGGGGAGGGACAGAGAGAGGGAGAGAGAATCCCAAGCAGGCTCTGCACTGTTAGCACAGAGCCCAATGTGAGGCTCAAACTCACGAACGGTGAGATCATGACCTGAGCCAAAACCAAGAGTTGGGTGCTTAACCTACTGAGCCTCCCAGGTGTCCCAAAATGGTAAAATTCTTATAGAGGCCACTTTAGTGATATTTATCATACTCAGAAAGATAAGAAATGACATATTTGCAAGGTTGTTTGCAGTACAAAGAGCAGAATTGGAAACAACTCAGGTGTTTCTCGATGAAAAATTGATTTAAGAAACTATGATACATCTGTCTAATGGAGTGTTATGCAGCCATAAAAATAAAATAAATCATATCTACAGAGAATTTGTATATTACCTCTCTACAGAGCTATATATATTATACAGAGGAAAAAACATAGTTTGTTTAGAAATAAGTATTCAGAATATTATATTTTAAGTAAGAAAGAGATAATACTAAGAACATATATTTGTATTTGTCTTTATTCACACAGAAAAAAATCATGGAAAGAAGAAATGGAAAAATCATGGAAAGAATCATGTCTCATAAACATGAGACAAATCAAAGTAGGTAGTTAGCTATAGGGAGTGTGTGTGTATGATGGCAGGAAGAATAAGGATAGAGGGAAGTAAGAGTTTCCAATGTAAACATTTAATACAGTTTTGATTTTGAAATCATATGAATGTTTCATGTATTCACAAATTAAGTTTAAAATGAAAGTAGTATGCAAAAATAAAAGTAAATAATATTTAAAATGAAAATATAATCACAAAATATTAATACTTTTCTCTACACAGTTGAATTCTTTAATATTCCTTAGGCTTTTTACTCCAGAATTTCTACTTTGCAAGAATATTAATTTTTTAATATGAAAAAAATAACCCTATTGTGTAAAAAGTCATTTTGAGTTAATCCACTCATAGTGTTAAAGATCTAGCTAATGGGCTCTATATTATTCTGGATATACTAAGGCAACTTGGAACTGAGAACCTACAATGAATATGAGCCTAGTCACATTTAAAAAATTTTGGGGGGGTAAAAAAAAAGTTTTGTTTTGTATTTAAGTTTCTTTGATAAGGTATATCTACGTGTGTGATAAGAATATTTTTATTTTAAATTTAATGTTGCCCTTCTTTGGCGAATAGCTACTCTTTCTGCTTAGCAAAATAATCCTGGAGAAAAATATCAGTGAATAAAATTTTGGATTCATTAGTCTAATATTTCTTTTTTTTTTTTTTTAATTTTTTTTTCAACGTTTTTTATTTATTTTTGGGACAGAGAGAGACAGAGCATGAACGGGGGAGGGGCAGAGAGAGAGGGAGACACAGAATCGGAAACAGGCTCCAGGCTCCGAGCCATCAGCCCAGAGCCTGACGCGGGGCTCGAACTCACGGACTGCGAGATCGTGACCTGGCTGAAGTCGGACGCTTAACCGACTGCGCCACCCAGGCGCCCCAGTCTAATATTTCTTTTAATATTTACTTTTTTCTTTATTTTTGAGAGAGCTGGAGAGCAGGGAGGAGCAGAGAGAGAGGGAGACAGAGAATCCCAAGCAGGCTCCATGATATCAGCACAGAGCCTGATGCAGGGCTTGAACCCACAAATCAGGAGATCAGGACCTGAGCTGAAATCAAGAGTCAGATGCTCAACTGACTTAGTCACCCAGGCACCCCAGTCTAATACTTTTAATCTCAGAAGTTCCATTGATTTTATAGTTGTTCTCACATGATAGTATACATATTATTTGTCCCTGGCTCCTGCCCCAAACTACTCAAATGTTATTGACTTCTTTCTCTGCCTTAAAAACATTGACTTGGCAGCTATGATTACAAAGCAAAGTGTTTCAATTCTAAATATGCATTCTCAACCTGCCCCTGTCAGATCAACCAGGCACAATTAATGTGGTAATCCAATTAAAATCTAATTTACAATAGCTAAAATTAATACAACAGTCTTCCAACTTCTAAAATACATTAAGTATATTTTGGTTTTTTGTTGTTGCTTTGATTACTGCTTTAATATGCATCTGCATCGATTTCCTAGACTAAAGAAGCCACTATAGCAAAACACAAGTATCCAGCAAGACCAGATGCCATGACAATGATATAATCATGCAACATGAATTTTTATTGCATTTCTTCTCTGGATCAGAAACTGTTTTGAGTGAAGATATTGCAGCATTGAAAGTAGACAATACTCCTGTTTTCATGAAACCTACATTTTAATAAAGGAAGGCATACATGTATCTATTTATAAATAAAATGTAAAACATAAGGAAATAATTAGATAATGTAAAGTGCTGTGTACTAATGAAAATAGGGTGGTATGTTTGAAAGCACCTGGGTGGCTACTTTGGAATGACTGTTCAAAGAAGACTTCTCTGAGCAGGTGACATTTTGGCTGAGATCTAAATGCTAAGAAAAGTCCATCCATATGAAGATGAAGGGGGAGAATGGCTATGTCTGAGAGGAAGGCAGGGGTGATCAGTCCCCACTTTATAAGCTAAGGTTAAGTATTCATATTTTTATTCAAAGTGTAATGAGAAGCCATTGAAGGGTTTTGAGTATAGTATAATCTGATGTTTACTTTTATTTTATTTTATTTTATTTTATTTTATTTTAATTTTAATTCTAACATAGTTAACATGCAGTGTTATATTAGTTTCAGGTGTATAATACAATGATTCAGCACTTCCATACATAATCCAGTGTTCACCATGACATGTGCACTCCTTAATCCCCATTGCCTACTTAACTGATTGGCATTTTTAAAAGAACACTTTGACTATTGAATAGAAAATAGATTGTAGAGATACAAGAACGGAAGCAGAAGGTCAGGCTACTTTAGGATAGAAAAGATTGGTAGCCATTGAGATGAAGAAAAGTGATATTTGGATTATGTTTCAGAGGTAAACAGGAGTTGGTAATGTCTTGGGCATGGGGCTCAAGGAAAGACAGGATACAAGCCTAGAATTGTGTCATCATTGGAATATCTCATATACTATGGCAGGGAAGATAGAGGAGGGGAGAAACAAGATTGGGGGAAAACCAAAAATTCAGTATAGGCCGCATTAAATTTGAAGTGCCCATTAGTCATTCAAGAAAATGAAAAGTAGAAACCTAGATATGTGAGTCCCAACTTGCAAAGACAGATTCAACCTGGAGATTTACTTGTGAGAGTCCCCTGACTATAAACTGCATTTGAAATCACAAACTTAATTCAGGTAATCCAGGGAGAATGTGTAGGCTGGTTAAGATAGGAGACCAAGGGAAGATCTCCAGAGCATTCCTGGATTGAGAGGGACTACAGAGGTGAAGGGGCCACAGGGGAGGCTGAGGAGGGACCAGGGAAGAAGGAGGGGCCAGGGAAGAAGGAGGGCCAGGTGTAGGATGCCAAAAGCCATGATAAGAAAGCATTACAAGAAATGGTCATCTGCGAAAAATACTGTAGAACGGTCAAGTGAGAGCACAACTAGAACACTGACAAATGGAGTTGGCCCAAAGAAGATACTGGTAAACTCAGCAGAAACAATCTCAATGGGCTGGTGGAAAAGCGAGTCTTATTCCAGTAGGATGAAGAGAGAATGTGTGATGGAAAGGTGGAGGCAGTTATTACAGATAATTTCTCCAAAAGTTTTCACATTAGAGGGATCGGGCAAATGATTAGTAGTAGGATGAATGCAGGTACCAAGATGTTTGTGGTTTGTTCTATTCTGTTTTAGGGAAGAATGTGATATGAGTATATTTTCTGCCGGCAATGATTCAGTAGAAATGGGGAACATTAAGCCCAGAATCATTTACTGGGAAGTCTATTCATTCTCAACTAATCTTCCTATGCCAGCTCTGCTATTAAATTATTTTTCATATGTGTGAGGATCCGTGTCTAAGCTATTCTGTTGGTCAGTTTGTTTATCCCTACACTAATAATATACTATATTAATTATTACAACTTCACGTTTGGTGAGGTAAGTCTTGTTTCATTCTCCTTCATCAGAAATGTCCTATCTATTCTTGGTGCTTTGCACTTTCATATAAAGTTAGAACTGCTTGTCAACTCCTCCCTCCAAAATAACCTGTTAGGATATTTGTTGGCACCACACTGAATCCATACATCAATTCCCTGCCTACAATATGAAATCTTTTATAATATTAATAGAATCTTTATAGAATTAGGACTTCCAATCCATAAACTTGTTACATCTCTCCATTAATATAGGTTTTTGGATGTCTTTACACAAATAATTACAATGTGTATATTTATATATATGTATATATACAAATTTCTAATTACATATATGCTATTATATACTATACATGCAGTATATATAATATATTTATATCAGCATATATTTTGATAAACCTTGTATCTTTTGATGATCTTTAAAATGGGATTTAAAAATATGTTTTTGAACTGTTTACTGCTAGGGCATGAAAATGAATATTGATTTTGTATACATCAATCTTGCTAAATTCTTAT
The DNA here is from genome assembly GCF_028018385.1 of Neofelis nebulosa. Classification (NCBI taxonomy): domain Eukaryota; kingdom Metazoa; phylum Chordata; class Mammalia; order Carnivora; family Felidae; genus Neofelis; species Neofelis nebulosa. The sequence continues at coordinate 136,583,372 of NC_080784.1, forward strand.
CTGTAACATATTTGAGGGTTTTCTAGGCACACATATTGCCTGTAAATAATGGCAGTTTGTGTATCTTCTTCTCCAACCCTTAAACAATTTCTTCTTTTATCTTATGTTTGCTGACAAAGACCCACTAGTAACATGGTGATTGAAGTAAAACAGCATATATTCTTAACTAAGGCCAGGTATTAGAAAGAATGCTTTCAATGTGTCATCATTAACTGTGATGACTGCTGGAGGTTGGCTCAGAATTGCTTTGTTTTGTTTTTCAATATCATGAATAGAAGTTAAATTTTTTAAAACATCTTCTTTTATACCTATAGAAATACTTAGATGTTTTTTCTCCTTAACCTGTTATATTATTAATTCTTAAACCTTAAATTAAGCAGAGCTGATACTATATTTATGCAACCATTGCATTTCCCCCCTGAGCACACTGCAAGATTTAATTTCCCCATCATTCTCATATCTAGGTGAGATGATATGACTGAGTTCTGACCAGTGGTAAATGGGCAGAAGTGATGTACTTCCAAACTTGTCTCTAAAACATGCTCTGTGATCTCCTCTGTCTCTTCCCATTTGTATGGCTGAAAAAAGGTGTCCTTAAAGTGCAAACCTACAAATGATAAGTGCTTAATTCTAGACATAACTGTGAGTGGTGTTTGCACACACACGCACATGTGGATGTATGTATAAATACATGTGATGTGTGTAAATGTGTGTGAATCATTCTCCAGGATATTCTTTATACAAGTGCTTGGAGAACACCACCATTTTATGAGAGCTTTGAAACCCTCAGGAAATCATAACATCACAATGGGTACTACTTGAATTTTTCTAACGATGACAGTTCATTGCTGGGAAAGGAAACAGAGTTGTACCACTGAAAGAATTTGAGCCCATAGAATGCCATGATCTCTAAAGCCCTTAGGAGCAAGCTATATTTTATTTATTTCTCTATCCCCAGTAGTTAAGAAGGTAATAGGCATATAGAAGGTACAGGCAAAAGTTGATTGAATGGCTGAATTAATTAAGCCACCTAATTTTTGGTGAGTTTCATTATTTATAAAATAGGGATAACTATAGTACATTTTTGAACTAATACATTGGATGATTTGGAGATTAAAATCAAACAAGGTATGTAGGATTTGTAAACTGTTAAACATTATAAAAAAAGATAATATTTTTCCTTTTATTCTCCCAAAGTAACTCATGTTGTCTAATGATAATAGATATTGAAGGATAAAATTGGGGTTTTTTTTAGATGAATTGAGCTCCCCATTCTCAGAGGAATTCAAACATGACTTGAGACCTCACTTGGTGAGGTTGTTAGGAAGAGAATTCCAATAATGTGTGCCCTTTGACCTCCCAAGCTTTAGTTTCCTTTCCAACAAGATGTAAGAGTCATGATGTAAGGGTCAGGAAGAGGAGTAAAACATGCATTCATTAGAATTATTTTAAATAGAGAGAGAGAGACAGTAAAGTAAAGAGCATAGGATTGAGATTCTAATGAACTGGTTTTACTTATTTTTTATTTTTTTAACGAACTTGCTTTAAAGTCTAACTTCCAAATCCTAGGTATACAAATCTGAGAAAACTATTATAAGTATTTGTATCTCTGTTCCTCATTTGTAAAATGGAGCTTAAAAAAAGAACCTTCTGGGGCGCCTGGGTGGCTCAGTCGGTTAAGCGGCTGACTTCAGCTCAGGTCATGATCTCGCGGTTTGTGAGTTTGTGCCCCGCGTCGGGCTCTGTGCTGACAGCTCAGAGCCTGGAGCCTGCTTCTGATTCTGTGTCTCCTCCTCTCTCTGCCTCTCCCCTGCTCATGCTCTGTCTCTCTCTGTCTCTCAATAATAAATGAAAACGTTAAAAAAAAATTTAAAAAAAGAACCTTCTGTAGAGGGTTATTTAGAGTTTTAAATAAAATAATACGTGTGAAGTATTTAGCATAATACCTGATATATGTTTAGGGATCAGTAAATAGTTGCCATAATTAGGATCATTTTTTTATCCAAGTCTAGTTTGGTAATTCATTTGATACAGGATAGAATTTTAACACTCAATAAATGTCACCTATTAATATTATTAATATTTATAGCCTAATAGAACAAAACACATTGAAAAGTAATTCTCTCTCTCTCTCTCTCTCTCTCTCTCTCTCACACACACACACACACACACACACACACACACAATGTTACTCAAAATAACATATGTTGAAGAATAAATGAGGCCTGAGCAAGATACTGTTTGAGACATACATGGGTTTTCAGGTTCATCTTGCAAGGAGTTTTTCTTCAAAAAATTAGGAAATGAAAAGCAGCAAGCCTCTGACCTAGAACTAAGCAAAATTCTAAACAATTTCCTCAGCTCACTCAGACCATTATGCCACCTATTAACAACAGGCAGGTAGAGACTGGGGGGAGAGTGGAAAGCCTGTTACTTCCTTTCCATTCTAAAAAAGACATACAAAATTAAGCAATTATGACATAAATCAGATGCTTTGTGCATATTCAGAACTCAGGGTGCAATAGTCCTGCTGGCCTCCTTTTCATTCTACGTTAAAATAATCAGTCTGGATTTTTTGTACCAGAGACACTGGTGACCTTATTTTTGGATGGGACAATAAGCCATCCAACACTCATAATGTTCATTGGGTTTTCTTTTTTTTTTTTTTTTAGGAAAATATAGCTGGTATGTTGCATATGTGTCCAAAGGGCAGAAACTATATTTAACCATTTTTATTTTTAATGAAAAATCAAAACCTGTAGGCGATCACTGTTGTTTGTCCAGTTCTTTCTGAGGAAACTGGAAATCTAAATATAAAATCTAGTTGTATTTTACGATTATTATAACAATCAAAGTATTAATTAAGAATTTTATTGGAGGGGCACCTGGGTGGCTCAGCCAGTTGGGAGTCCGACTTCAGCTCATGTCATGATCTTATAGTCCATGAGTTCAAGTCTCACATTGGGCTGTGTGCTGACACCTCAGAGCCTGGGACTTGCTTCAGATTCTGTGTCTCCCTCTCTCTCTGTGACCCTCCTGTGCTCGTGCTCACTCTCTCTTTATCTCTCTCTCTCTCTCTCACTCTCTCAAAAAATAAATAAAAATATTAATAAAAAAAGAATTTTACTGGAAATATTTTTCTATACATAGTAAAAATAAAAGTTAAATAGGTAACAGTTTTCTCTTAGATCATGAAAGTAAAATATTAATTTAGAAAGTACAAGGAAGGGTTCTAAATTTCTCTGGTGAGAATAATAAAAAAGCACAAACAGATCAACTATACTTCTTCATTTTCTTTACCCACAAGCAAGGGTTAAAACAATACTTCTTTGTATAGATATTTAGCAGTGGTATTAGAAAATAAATATGAATTTAAAAATATAAACAAAAGGAGTACTCATGTAATATATCTCAAAAATAAATTTTTTAAGAGCACATGTTTCAATGGAATGTGTTTCGTGTCTAGTAAAAATCTGTTTTCACTAGATTTTTAAATTAATGATTGTTAGTGATAGAAAAATACTGAATAAAAAATGGGCTCTATATTAAAATTCTTCATTATGACAAGTGAATTTTTGTAAGCAAGCTGGAATTTTATGTTATCATTTATTTTTAACTAGGAATTTTCAGCCATTTCTATTTAATAATCAACAAAATATATTTTTACTAAGTTATCTTTAAAATATAACCAGTTCAACATATATGGTATTTAGTAGATTTGGAATCGAACAAGGAAAGAATTTTTCTAGTGGAATTTTGAGAAGTAATCTGCCCCCTCAGCTGATTTTACATCTACATATCACATAATTTTAGAGCTGGGAAATATTTTTAAGTTACACAGTTTGTTCTTCTACAAAATACCTTGATTCCATTTCATCCCTCTTCTGTTGAACATTCCAGTGAAAAGGCATTTACTACCTCTAGAGGAAGTTCATTCCATAATGGTAGCCTCTGGTCCTTTTCAAGTGCCACTTCATACACAACTGAAATCTGTCTTGGGAATTTCTGCCCCATTCCCACCCTCCTTCAAAATCATTGTCCAATAATGCCCTCTGGCTCTCAACATCTCTGAAGATAGTTACCATGCCCACTCTAAGTCTCTCCGTCCTGTTTATATTTTGATCATCCGTTCAGAAGCATAATGTCCAAACACCTCATCATCCAGATGGCCTTCTCTGAATCCAAACTTGTTTGCCATACTAACTGTTAAAGCATGGTGCCCCAAACCCAGTACCTCACAAGAGATGTCACTGAATAGAGGTTAAGAGCGTTAGTTCTGGAATCAGACTGACTTTGTTTACATATAAGCTTTGCTTCCTTGTTAGTACAATCTTGGGCAAGTTTCTAAACCACTTTGTGCCTCAGTTTCTCCACCTGTAAGAAAGAGATCATACTAGCAATTGACTCATAGAACTACTGACAGCTTAACACAATGCCTGCACATAGGAAGCACACACAAATGCTAATTTTTTTTAGAGGAAGAGAGTTTGAGTGCAGGAGAGGGGCAAAGGGGGATAGAGAGAGAGAGAGAGAGAGAGAGAGAGAGAGAGAGAGAATGAATCTCAATCAGGCTCCATGCTCAGTGCAGAGTCTGACACAGGGCTTTATCCCACAACCCTGGGATCATGACATGAGCCAAAATCAAGAGTTGGACAAATGACTGGGCCACCCAGGTGCCCCTAAGTGCTAATTTTTAAAAATGATGCACTATATGCATCTATATCTGGGCAATGTAATTTAATAAAAAAGCTCTAAAATTTTGCTACCAGGTGTTCTGATTACATTGTTGTTGTTCTCAGTGAGGGTGTGGCCACTTTTCACATGAACTTCTGTATACATGAAAATAATTTTATATGTATTTGAGTAATCATCAACCTAAATGTATGAATTTTTTTTGTTTATTACATATACTCATACATTTTCTTTTTAAAATTTTCTTGTTAGTTTGGGTCAAGAAACTAAATTTTGGGTTAAAGTACAGTATGTGTCACTGTGTAAATTTTATAGTTTACAAAAATTTGTAAATGTATCATCTTATTTAAACTTGGCCAGTCTTATATTTTATTAATTTTATAATTTGCATTTTTAATATTTATTGTCTTTTCTTTAGGATACATCTTATAGACAATAGAAGTTCATAGTTTAAATGGCATTGTTTTATTTTTAGTGATTTTTAAACTAGTAGTATGTTTCACATTTGGTGTGGTCTCATATTAATTGGAATATAGTTTAAATATGAAGAATAGATATATTCATCACAAGCATAAGAAACATCAAAATCTAAAGCAAACTCTTCAGAATATTTCTTTACAATCCTAAGTGACTGTAGTTTATTGAAATTTGTCCTTAATTTTAACACTTATTGGTAACCCCCTTTGTCAATCAAATTACTTTATTATGACTTCTGACTATTCTTTTTTTTTAAGTTTTATCTCCTTGTTTAGACTTTCAAAAATATTAATTAAGCCCTACTGTATGCCGAACATTTTTCTAGGTGTTGGAGATGCAGTGCTTAAAACAATACAAAGTGACAAAACAAAAAGCACATATTGTTTGTGGAGTTTATTTGGTAAGGAGGGAGAAACATAAATATATGTGTAACATAATGTTAGGTAGTAATTAAACTTATAAAAAATATTTTCAAACAATTGAGGATAATGAATTGAGTATCATACTTTTTTACCCCCACAGATCACAGTACATGGCCTGCTCCGTAGTAAATGAGCAATGCATTCAGCATTTTATGATGGACCTTTTGGCAAAAGTTACTTTTAATTATTGCCCAACCTCGCCTATCACTGACTTATTTTATCTTATTTTTCTATTGGTCTCCATTCCATAGGTATCTTGTAAAAAAAATTTTACAGCCATCAAAAATTTTTTAATCATAAATAAGGGGTTTGATATTAACAATTTCACATTCTCATATGCATTTTTTAAAACCTGAACTTGAAGAAGTGGTGTTATTGACTCAAGCTTGGAAGCTACAATGGTGGAAAGAAGATATATAAAGTGCAGTGTGGAACACCTGGGTGGCTCAGTTGGGTGAGTGTCTGACTCTTGGTTTCGGCTCAGGTCATGATCTCTTCGTTCATGGGTTTGAGCCCCACATCTGGCTCTGTGCTGACAGTGCAGAGCCTGCTTGGGATTCTCTCTCTCTCCCTCTTTCTCTTCCCCTCCCCTGCTCATTCTCTCTCTCTCTCTCTCTCTCTCTCTCTCTCTCTCTCTCTCTCCCCTCCCCTGCTCATTCTCTCTCTCTCTCTCTCAAAATTAAGTAAATAGATAAACTTTAAAAAGAAAAAATGCAGTGTTAGAAACCAGTATGCAAATATATACAGTGGATCTACTGATAATCACCCCAAAACTGGATATAACCCAAATGTCCCTCAGCAGCAGAATGATGCCTCCATACAATTGAGTACTACTCAGCGATGAAAGGGAAGGAACTACAGAAAACACAGAACAGCATGGATGAATTTCAAATGCATTATGTTTTATGCAAGAAGTAAGGCTAAAGGGCACATGCTGTAGATTGCATTCATAAGATATTTGGAAATGAAAAAGCTATAGGGAGAAAAACATTCTGAGTTGTTACCAGGGGCTGAGGGTAAGAAAGGGAAAGACTGTGAAGGGGCACAGGGGAATTTTTGTGGGGTTATGTAGCTATTCTTTACCTTAATCGTGGTGGTAATTACATAACTATATGTAAATTATACCTCATTTAACAAATGCAGTGTGGGGTGGGGCAGGGGGAGGAGGGAGTGCTGGAGGATTCCCCATTGCTGCCAATTCAGTCAACCCAAAGCAGTGCTTCTTTCCTCACCCCTGTGTTCCAGCCCATCTACAGTCTCACCCTGTCCACCCGAGTATCTGGTCTCTACACGTGACTCCAGTCAGACTGATATACCCTGCCCCATGAAATAATTTTGCAAATTTCTCTTAACAGGAATGCCCAATTCCTGTTGTCCTCTTTTTCTCACCTAGGTAAGATGCTCACAGGCAGGAGTTACATGCATCATGCATTTTTGCAAACTTCTTCACAGTATCTATCACACTCCGTGCAGAGAAAATAGTAGTAACAGTAGGTGCTCAAAATATTTGTAGAATGAGGAAATGATTAAACAGATGAATTAAAAAAAAAAACACATGCATGAAATTCCTATAGAGCTATGGCTCTTGGTGACCAGGCAACATTCATCTGCATTGTTCTATTTTCATTGCCTTGACAGGATCTCTTTTTAACATAAATGAAAGATAAAATCTCCTTTCCAGCTTCATTTTTGCCAACAATGACCCAATTGTCTAATACATAATCTTGCTTAGAACTTTAGTTTGTTTTTACTAATTTTTCTCCATCATCCCATCAATATACAGGTTTCTCTTTTCTATCCTTTCCCGCATGTGACCTTTCCTCTCATGTGGGTCTCTGTGATGGTCTCACGGGCAGTTTTTGACATACACCTCTGTCCATCCACAACCAACCTTACACAGAGACAGCAAGAGTCTTTCCCCTCACTGTTTTGAACAGATCTTATATTTTTCAGACCCATAAAGTGGCCTCCGGGGATCCCCTGTAAGAAATTAAAATTTTGCTTATGCTTATCCACAAGTTAATCACCCAGCTTATTGAAGCTGGGTAGGTGTGGGACTGAAGATACTAGAATTTCAATACACAAATACAAAAACCAAAACCAAAGTCATATCACAATAAGCATCATCTACAATTTCACAACAATGACATCTGAGGTTCAATGTTCAAAGCTGAGTACAAATGATGCTCTAAATTAAACATAGATTTAATCTTAAAAATTTTGGCATGTATTCTGAAAACAATCTCAACTATAGTATATCAAAATTCACAAACCCCTGAGGCAAGGTGAACAAAACAAAATATAAACTCACCTTTTTTTTTGTATTACACTGAATAACTCATTGATGATTCATATAAGAAAAAAATTACCAAATTGAAAGAAACTAATTATTTTATTGTGTCTTAAAAACATATCTTTTCCTATAATAATTTAAAATCTATAAAAACACTAATATGCCAAAGGATATTGAAGTATTTCAGTTAAAAATTCATCTAATAAATATATACCATTAACACGAATATTAATAAATTATTAATTATTAGTAAGGTTGACATCTGTGTACTATGATGCTAGGAAGTAACCTGGAACAATCATTTGAATATATGCATCATGCAAATTTTAAGAAAACTGCATCTATGGAAATATGATGTACATTTGTTTCTCTTAGCCAAAAAAAAAAGACTGGATTTTTAAAAAAAGAAAACTAGTTTCACTTCTCTCTTTCATTCTGCCTTTTCACCAAAACATGAGTGTACTTCCCTTTTTAAGTTCCTCCTCCTTCATCCCATTGATACATTCATATATAGAGAGACATAAAGAGAGAAGCTTTATTCCATTTGGATGTGCATATTTTACACACATGTATGTTCTAACCAGAGAAAAAGAAAAAGAGAGACACACATATTCAAAGGCTGACTAGAGTGGTGTACAGATGAAATAACCTTTCAGAAGGAGAAATATGCACCATGGGGCTGATGGACTTTGAACAGCCTTCTTTAGACTGAGGAACTGGATCCAAATCTCTGGTTATTTTGTCCTCTCAGATAAGACATGAAGGATGTGTGATCTGACCACACTGCAGATGGTTTGGATGATCAGCTTTCAGGAAAGAATTTTATTAAATCTGCTTGCCACATGTTTTCAGTCAGCTGGAGCCCTCATTTTATTATACAAATACATACAGCACACACATGTTTGTGCATGTCTCTAGATGGATCTTGAAGTCCCTAACTCTACAGTGTGTGCTAATGTGAGGGTTTACAAGTTTCCTGAACATCTGTTGGGACCACCCAAGACATTCTTAATCTTAAAAAGAGAAAATTGCAATCAACCAAAATCAGATATGAAATGAGATATGAAATACAAGAACAGACTTCCTATTTATGACAGCTGTTCCAAATTCTTGATTTATTGATGCTATTTATTTTGCATAGGATGTAGTCATGCATGAGGTACAACATTTTTGAAAAATGAAAACTACAAAAACAACAACAAAAAAGTACCTAGTGGCTCTTAGGCAATGAATACAACAGATAGATATCGTGGTCATGAAGATAAAGGTTTTCAAGTGTGGTGTGGCCATCTAGAAGAAGAAATAGAAGTAGCTGATGGAGGCAGAATTAACAGAAATGGTTATTGTCTTAACTCCTCTTTCTATAAAGCTTTTCTTTAAAACTCTTCTAATTATAGAGACAAACTAATAAAATACCCAAAAGTTATTCACTCTATTTGTTACAATGAAATATTTCCTCCTCTTCAAGATCTACTTAATGAATTAATTTCCAGGAGAAGGGTATGAAAAACTCTCAAAGAATAAATATTGCAAATTATATGTGCATAAAACATAATTTGGAATAATCCAAAAATAGTTTGACATAATCAGAAGAAAATATTTTTTTTTCTTTTGCCTGCTAGAAGAGAAACCATAGAATGAAAATGCTCAACACAGGGTACTTCTCAAAAACAAGAAGACTGATTTTCCATTGTTGTCCTCAGTGATACCTTAAAAATACATGCATAGTTTCCTTCAAATCAAACTGACAATAATAGAAGTGAGGTTTTAAGTGAAGTCAATATAAATTTACATAAATGTTAAGGATAAATGCTCAGACTTTTATCCTTAACTTGATACTCACATATTCAACTACTTTATCTCCACCCAGATGTCTAACAGACATTTAAACTCAACATGACCAGAATTGACCTCCTCATCTGACCCCCAGCCACCATCCGCACTACCAACAAACCTGCTCTCCCTGTAACTCTTCCTATCTCAGCTGATGTTGATTTTGTCCTTTAGTTTGTTCAGTCAAAAATCTTGAAGTCATCCTTGATTTCCCTCTTTCACACTACACCCAGTGCACGAGCAACTCCTGTTGGCTCTATCTTCAAAATATATCCACACATATCCCCTTATTACTTCTCCTGTACAGTCTCTTAAGAAATAAAACTCAATGCTAGATGTGAGTTTTGAAATCTTAATTCAGTGTGCACAACTAGTGTTTTGTTAAAATTAATGGTTGATAGGGAAAGATATCCTTTTCATCTAGCTAACTTAGTAGTTGTGCATTTATTCATTCTGTAATATATATTGAGTGCTTATTATAGGCCAGGCACCATTCTATGTATATATCAGTGAAAAAAATAAAGATCCTTCTCCTAGTGAATCTTACACTTAATTATGGGAGACAGATAAAAAACAATACATAAAATAAGCACATTATCTAGTATCTTAGAAGATGGTAATAAATATGGAGAAAATTTAAAAAAAAAGAGTGTGATCAGGAGTTACTGAGGTGGGGATGATGTCAGGTTACAGATTAAATAAAGTGATCTGGATATGCCTCTTGGAAAAGTGAAATTTTTAATAAAAACTTGTCCCTTCTGCATATCTAGAAAGAGGATTAACAAGAAAGTGTGCAGAACAAAGTGGTGTATCCTGCCCTAGTCTCTGATTCAAATCTTTTCCCATACCAACCAAAGGATCACTTAGAAAGGGAGAAAGCAAGGAATGGATGAGGTGAAGAATGGCAGCAGGTATCAACAACAACAAAAAATCTACTTGTTATGGACTGACTGTGTCCCACCAACATTCATATGTTGAAGCCCTAACCTCCAATGGGAAGGTATTTGGAGATGGGGCCTTTGATAGGTAATTAAGTCATGATGATGGGGTCCTGGTCTGATGGAATTAGTGTCCTTATAAGGAGAGGCACCAGAGAGCTTGATCGCCCCTCCATTTGCCTTGGTACCCCACACCTCCTCTTCTCTTCCCTGTCTCTCTGTTTCTCTGTCTCTGTCTCTCTCTCTTGCTGTGAATCCCCAGAGAAAAGGACATGTGAAGACACAGCAAGAGAGTAACAGTCTGCAAGCCAGGAAGAGAGCCTTACCAGATCTGTCTGTGCTGGCACCTGGATCACAGACTTCCAGCCTCCATAATTGTGATAAAATAAATGTCTGTTGTTTAAATCACCCAGTCAATGATATTTTGTTATGGCAGCCCGAGTGGACTAAGCAGCTATACAGTGTTAACTGCTGAAACATTGAAAATGTGAACTCATGAATCCAGGAAAGATATTACATAGAGAAGTATCATGTTCAAGTACGTTTACAGCACCTCACAAATGTTGAGACATTTAATATTCAATTAATCCTACAAAACCCTGTTAATTCTCAGAAAAATTTTGGCATCTGCCAACTTCTCTGTCTTCTTCACATATTCCCCTATTTTAGCCTCCTGCAAGGTTTTCTGGCCGCCCTTCTTTCCTCCTCAGGCAGCCACAGTCCACAGTGACAAAAACCCTACTAACCATCCTTGTGTCCATCAGTTCATCAAATGATTAAATATGAAGATTCTCTGGTAAGAATCCAAGCTCCAAACTGATAAAGACGTTGATATATCTGCAAACCTAAAATAACTCAGTGTGCTTATAACGCAGAGGGCAGAACTATAACAAAGTTTTAGCGAATCCGTGGTAATGTAGACACTGCTGGCTAGTTTCCCTTCCCATTTTTCTGTTCCTCACTCACACTCCCCTCAAACACACACCTCTTGCTTAATCTTGCTTTATAAAGAATATTGTATGCTTGGCTAAGAAAATATATTAAGATGAAACATAATTTTTTAAAAGGACTGAGCATTTCTGCCAAGTTTTGCAGCTTCTCCCAAATTGGGATCTCCCAACTACAATATTAATTTATTATCACCTCTAGTCAGGCATCCTTCCTTTTTCTGCTTGCCTTCACCTCCTTCACCCCCATCCAGAGCATGTCCATGTCTACCTTCTATGCTTTACTCCATTCTTCATTCAACCTGCAATGCCCTTCCTATCCCCTTTTGTTTGCAACATTTGACCCAGTCTTAGAGCTCAATCTCTACCTTCTTCACCATTATTTTCCTCAGAAACTAAGCCCTGTTGATTGCCATTATATCTCATTTGCTAGCTTCCCTTCTAAAACATATTAACATATTTATATTATCCTATTTGATACTGAACTATGCTATATGACTGAACTTAATGCCATAGCAGTGTGTTATGTTATTCTAAGTAATGCTTACTGTTTTCGTGCATGTCTTTTTTTCTGTACACAATGAGATCTTTAAGCTTCTTCAGTACAAACACAGAGTTACATAATTCTTCATGACTTCTTTAGAGTGCAGCCCGATGCTAAGGACAAACTAGTTCTCTGTCTATATAATAACAATTAAATGTTGGTTAATAGCATAAATACATGTCAGTTGAATAACTGAGTTGGAAAACAGCACAAAACTTCAAGATCCTTCCTTCGCTAGCTGACCTTGATTTTTCTTCCAATGATCATCTACAACTCAAAGGGGATTTTTCTTATGCTTTCCATTTTAGCATATTCATTATCCATTGATATTGTCATCCTCAACTATATCTAAACTACACTCTAACTACATCCTTCTAGGAAAACTCTTTTGTCATCACCCATCCCCTTCACTGTTTATTAAGCTGTTGGCAAGATAGAGGGGTTCACAACAACTTGATAAATGTTCAGCTTGTCCCATCATTCCTGCATGATATAAGTGAAGCAGGGACTCCAAGCTGAAAGGGCAGCTCCCGCCTTAGCCATGAGGATGATTTGTTGGGTACTTTCATTCTCAATAAGCACAATCCGGTAGTGAGTTAAGTTGAAAGAATTTGCTTGAGAAATAAAGTGCTTGTACATATGCTATCAGTGAACTCTTCCCAGAAAACAAAATTGTCGCTTAATGCAAAAGGCAAAAAGTGTATAAAAGGTTAGCCAACTTAACTTAAAATAACACAGAGCCATTACAGGCATTAAAAGTGGAAATGGAAATATGCTAGCAAAGGGAAAGAAACAAACGGTGAATCTGAAATGATTCAGATAAATCATTCTGCTTGTCACATTCCAAATAAGGTTAATATTTCTTGGATATACATCCACCCTTTCCTTATTCGAATGGTAAAATATTGTATAAATATATCTTCTTCCTATTACTTAGGTTACCGACGTGAGTGTTACACTCTAGTAAAAGCTGGTGATGAAGCAGGAAGAAATGAATACATTCAATATTTACTCTTTTAGGGATTTAAATAGGCATTTTAGGATTCAGTTCAATAAAAATAAAATGCTGCTGGTCCCTAAATGAGACCCGTCACTTGCAACCTGATTCATATATTCTGAAAATTTACCATCATCCTAATATCTGGAAATGTTAGCCCATCTTCAAAATGCTACATCCTCTTTTATCTGTGTATGGCCAAACATAGATGAAGAGGAAATTGACCACTCTTTTGTTTGCCTTAAATTATTTATAACTTTGTTAATACATTTCCTTCAGGAGAACAAATTCAAGTTATACTTGATCAGTGTATTTTCTTTAAGGGACTGTATTTGCTTTTGAGTATCATATGCATTGGGGGTGTGATATAGGGACTGGCAAACACTGCATAATGTATTACACCAATTAATTTGCTCCCTTTCAGATAAAACTGATTATGAGGAAATTAAATAGATCTACTCTAATGAATATTAACTAATAGCAGTTAATTTGAAAACATCATTCTCTAATTTATTTGACTTCCTGCTGTTATCACCCATCAAATGACTTAGGTGTGATTTACTTAGCTTCAGAGTTTTAACATATTAATTTCAATATTTCAGGGTCACTGACAATCAAATAGAGCACAAGTCCTTCATTTATAACCACGCTTGTTATGACAATGGGGTTTTAGCTCAAAGTAGAAGGTTGACAGTTTATAAAGAGATACCTTAGACAAGATTTTTTTTTTCCATCTATGGTATGACTGGGAATTCTGGTTATGCTAAGGTAATAAGATTCAGTGTTTAACCTCTTTTAAGTGGATAAGCAAACCAGGAAGTAGCTAACCACCCCCCCTTGTCACGTTATGGACAAACATCTCAGATGAAGACAAACCTTATTTTTTTTGTTGCATATTCCATGGCCTAAGAGAACATGAGCCATGGTCTTTTGAGAGTGGCAGAGAACTAGCAGTCTTGTATCAGCATCATTTAATTTTTTACATAGGGATGGAAAAACGCAGGAAACAAAATTTCTTTCATTTTACTTTTCACAATGAAAAGTACAGACTAAGCTAAAAACTACATATATAATACTCAGAGCTCATAACATAGATGATGTTTGGGGGTTGAATTCTACTAAAATCCTAAATAAAAACCTGTAGTTTGGACTTAAAATAATACACTTTTGAGTTTTAGGCATATCTTTTCTACCTTCACATTCATTGTTGTTTCCTAAACTGAGCTCAATGTTGCATTTGTATTTAGTTATTTACCTTTAATACCTTATGTATAAAACTAGACCACTGTGTAGGGCTAAGCTCATTACTTGAGGAGATTTATTTAAGACAAGAATCATAATTTAATTCTAATATTAAGATGAAGATCCATCTATATAATTAGGAAAGGAAGGAAAACTCTCTAAAATTTACATATACTTGTCTAACATACTCTTTCTTTGTAGCCTACGTAGGCTACAGCTAAACTGAAAAATGCATTGTTACGTGTATGTAAATGTATTTATGCATCTACGCACTTGTTATGTAAAACACACACACCCACATGCATGCATCCGTGGTGAGACAGTGAGAAAGAGAAAGTCAGAGACAGAGTTTAAGGTCAACAGAACTTTTTCACCATGTTTACAAACAGTACAAACATTTTCTAGTCCTTTACCAATTACAAAAGTTAATACGAGTAGTTCTATCTATCATCTTCGGTACAAAAATTTTCATTCCAAAAGCAATTGTACTCACACCATGGTGAGAAAGGCAGATGAGGTCCTGTTCTGCTGGAGCTTACGTGTGGTTGACAATAGAGTCAGGGAAGCTCTGACTGTTCCATTGCCAGCCTGACTCCAAATCCCATCTTCTGCCACTACCTAGTTGATGTCCAAGTCCCTCCTGTATTAACATCCAGTGACCCTCTCCCATTTGAGCAATCCTATAGTTTCCCAGAACTTAAAGAAAAGTAAGAGCTATGTACAAATAAAAAAAAAAAATCAATCAATCAATTACTGCACCAGTCTAATCTGTTCCCTACACTAAATGCCCTCTGGAAAATCTCAAAACTTCTGCCTACTCATTTCTCCTTAAACAAACCTTTTAATTAAAATTATTTTTAATTGTTTTTCATTTATTTTTGAGACAGAGAGAGACAGAGCATGAGCAGGGGAGGGTCTGAGAGAGAGAGAGAGAGAGAGAGAGAGAGAGGGAGACAGAATCCGAAGCAGGCTCCAGGCTTTGAGCTGTCAGCACAGAGTCTGATGTGGGGCTTGAACTCACAAACCATGAGATCATGACCTGAGCCGAAGTCGCATGCTTAACCGACTGAGCCACCCAGGCGCCCCTTTAATTGAACTCTATGGAATAAACAGGAAAATCAAAGACCGCCATCCTGACTCTTCCAGCTCCAGTGTCTTTCTCACATGACCATAATACAGACCAACCTGCACTACTTTGGGAAAAAAACAAGAAGAAAGATGCTGGAGATGTTTTGGAAATGCAGAATCATCAGTTTAGCCTCCAGAAACAGAATTCAAGAAGTTGTCTTTCAAGGAATACAGAAGTCCAGGGTTGGAGTTGAATAATCCAGAGAAAAATATTCCTGCCATTTTATGTGGTTCTATGAACCTTGCCTGCATAACACATTTACCTTCTCTTGACAGACCTTCGGAAGCAGGCACTGTGAGAACTACATTATCTTAACAGTATTGGACTTTGGACAAAGAGACAGGGTAGAGAGAAATTCTCCTTCAGAGACTACTTCCTCATTGCCTCCACTTTGTGAAAAATGCAGAAGTCTGAGGCAACACAAACCACTCTCTATTGTCATTCAAGTTAGATATTAAGCTTTCTGGTAATACAGTAAATAAGCATATGCTTTTCAAATTAAAGCACTCTGTTGGGATACCTGTGAGGCCACATGATATAAGTAATCAGGAATTCTTGTCTATCTGTGACTGTTACATTTCTGTATACTTTTTTTTTTAATGTTTCTTTATTTTGACAGCACAAATGGGGAGGGGCAGAGAGAGAGGGAGACATAGAATCTGAAGCAGGCTCTAAGCTCTGAGCTGTCAGCACAGTCTGACATGGAGATCGAACCCATGAGCCATGAGATCATGACCTGAGTCGAAGCCAGACGTTTAATTGACTGAGCCACCTAGGCACCCCTATACAGTTTTGTGTTTAATGTAGTGGCAGGGGACTCCTGGTACTGGTACTTAGGGGTCACTTAGGGGTCCAACTCAGCTTGGTGAATGCTTCTTGGAATAGATCCTTTTTTAGAGCAGTGTGTAACACGGTGGTTAAGAGCACAGACCTGAGTCAGGCTGATTGATTTGAATCGGGCTCTATACTATTTATACTATTTCCTGACCTTGGGCAAGTATCTTAACTTTGCCTCAGTTTCTCCATCTATAAAGTGAGGCCAATAGTGGTACCTACATTCCAGGGAGTGTTTTAAGGATTATAATATGTACTTCATATAAATCATTTTCTGAACAGTACCTAACACATAGTAAGTGCACAGTAAGTCTTACCTATAATATTTATTTTTCCCTCTCTTTCCATAAGAAAGCATTTTGGTTTTGAATTGAAAGTACTAATTAGACGTAATTAAATGCATGATTGTAAGACACATATTAATAAGGCTGATCTACAACTGCTCTCTAACTTGAACAATTCAGTTTCCTCCATGAAGATCATGTAAGGACTGTTAACCTGTTGTTATTTTGCATAGGAAATACGAATACACAGATTTTTCTGAATTGCTGCACTTAAGTTTCATACATATAAATTCTTTGGCACCTTTCCTAGCAAAATCGGGCACTCTCTGGGGTGAGGTTGTGATTTCCAGATGCATTTAGAGAGCTCCGTGCAGCTGTTATCTCCTACTGACTGACTCCGATGTTCCAAAAAGGATGGAGCCCTGGGAGGGAAGTGGATTGATGAATGTCATCTGAGTTAGCAAAGGCTTTCTTGAACTTACATCATGTTTAATTGTATCAAATGCTGTTCATTATGTGGTTAGGTTTGTGGTGTTTCTTGGAGAAAGGAACAAGAAGAAAAACTGCTGGCATCTGAAACAAAACCAGAAATCTCTGTTCACTGGGGACCTCAAATTAGACTTGAGTCATAGTACTGTCAAGTTGCTCATACTGGAGTCAGCTGGGCTGAATGGCTTCTTATAATACAATACACACATTCTTATTTAATCTCAGTGTCTCATTTTTTTAAAATGGGGTTAGACATTCTCAGAAAGCAAGATTTGGGAAGGGTTAGGACAGAATTTTTAGTTTCAAGTCTTAAAATGATCTAGGAGCTTTCCTACATATTTGAAGGCTATCCCACTGGACTTAGAGAAAATTCTGTGGTATTTCTTATATAAAAGCTCTGGTATGTTCATGTAAGATCCACTCCTGGATTCTGGGATGATCCTTTCAACAAGATATGCTCTAAAAGTCCTCCCTATAATATTTGCCACTTTATCTTCAGAAAAATCATCAGGAAAATATATTTTAAAAAAGGTTCATCACCAAAATGTTTTTCTTCTTGCTAGAGGGGACTGAGAAGCTTGCAAAAGAAAATGTAAGTCCTAACTCATGACATATGCAGTCTTGTATCCATCCATAAAAATGGACAATAATATTGTACATGGGCTTGACTTCAGAATACTTCAATTTTTATTTCACCTCTGCCACTTACTGCTACGTAACTCTGGGTTAGTCAATAAACCCCTCTGAATCTCAGTTCACTCTGAAACATGTAAAAGCATTTATCTCACAAATTTCAAATACTGTGTGAATATATACTAGGAGAAGGGTACTATGCATTGGGATGATGAAGCCATGGACCCCATCCCCAGGAGCTCACAGACTAGTGCCATCAAACTTTGAATGAGAGAAAACATATAAAGCTTCTTTGGTATGTTTTTAGCTCTCAGCATTAATTGGTTTCAACTTAGGAATATCTTTCCAAATCTGTAGTTTACTTTGGCAGTATACCATTTAATGAATGATTGACTATGCATTGGGTGGTAGGCATAGCTTTTTAAAACTCTTTCTTAATTAGAAAGCTAATTAGAATTTGGGCCATAGATAGGTATGTAGGGAGAAAAGGAGCAGGCAGGGAAGACACATTTCAGTAATAAAAGATAGGTTTCTTTAAAATGAGAGTTGTTCAAGAGCAGAAAAGTAAGCTATTAGATGTCAGTTGTTTCTGCTCAATGGGACTGTTTAAACAGTCCAGAGAGTCTGGGTAACGCTCTTGTTAACCAGATTTATAGCATGGGATATAAATGTGACTGGATGACATAGGTATTGATGATATACTTTTCCTATACTTCCTCACTGGATGACCATGCCACATTTGGGCCACTGGAAGGACATTTTCATCTCCTTGGAGGGGAGTAAAATCAGAGGAAAAAGTACAAATGAAGAGCAAAGCACAAAAGCCTCAGACCAAGAATATGACAGAAAGTTCAATTAGGCAAAACCAACTTATGTCTTCTTATCTGCTTCTTATTTCCACTTTCAACTATGTTAAAAAACAAAACAAACAAAAAACAGAATATAAACTAGGACCTTTAATGGAAGAGAAGATTTGAAGGAGAAGCCAGAGAGACAGACACTGGTGAGAATCTTGGAGAAAGGACCTTGTGTTCTGATATCTGTATGCTGAGGCTTGAGGTCACTTTTTCTGGAAAGCAAATACCAGGGTTTCTCATGCACCATTCCAGGATGGTGCATCCCAGCATGGTGTAGAGTATGGGACTCCAGGGAGCATGGAAGAGCAGTTAAATATTCACATGTCTCAAAAGGAGGCGCTGGAGTTAGCTGAGAATGGACAGGGTTTGATATGTAGGTGAATAAGATAGAAAATCTGTGGGCTGAGGACCAGAGACCAGTAAAACCCAGGACAGTATCTTAACAGATATAAGTATGCAGATGCGATTTCTCTGAAGCAATGATCCCCATTGTAGTGTATGCCAACGGGGTCTGGATACCTCTTCAGATGTTACAGTGCCATGTACTCTCTAGAACACAGTGCACATTCTGGAGCCAGGGAGGGAAAAGAAAAGTCCTGTCTCAAGTGATTGTAAACCTGAAAATGGCTAACAATTGCATGAATCGTGTTTTGATTATCAGTCAGAGTAAGAATTTGCAATTCAGATTAATCTATAAAACTAGTTAGGTAAAAAATATAGTTACGTTTTACTTTACACTGAGTTTGTAGCCTGAGAAATTGATACAGCCTAACTTTACAATTCTTTTCAACCCTGAGTATCTAGAATTATGGCTAGGGGCCTAAGCTTTTGTTGTTAATTGTACTTCTCCAATTGCTTTCATTATTCAGCTCTTATTTTAATATTCTGTTTGTGCCTTTTATTATACTTTAAAAAATTTTTGAAGGTATTATACATAAAAACAAATTCGGGCATTGGACCCAAGATCTCTGGCTGATTATGTTGAGCTTTGATAATGTTTTAAAGTGTTTTTTTTTAAGTCTGTTTATATTGAGAAAGAGAGCACGCATGCTCAAGTGGGGGGAGGAGCAGAGAGAGGGGAGAGACAATATCCCAAGCAAACTTGAGACACAGGGCTCCATCTCATGAACTGTGAGATCATAACCTGAGCCAAAACCAAGCGTCAGATGCTTAACTGACTGAGCCACCCAGGCGCCCCTTGTTTTTCACATGAAAATAACCCTTTTAAAATAACTTAGTAGAAGACAGCCTACGAAATTGAAAAATAACACATAATACCAGCACATGGTTACTCATGATCATTTTCCTGACGTTAGATAAAAAGTGTATCCCTGACTTAAACAGATGTGTGTACCCATGGCATCACTTGTTGGCTAGTAAACCTGGACTTTATTCCTTTTGACAGATCACTATTAAAAGAAATGAAAAGATCAGCAGGATTTTAGCAGTGAAATATTATCAGAGGACTCACAACTGTTCACGCTTAAAAACTCACTTCACCATCAACAGCAGCAGCAGGGATAGATACATCCTTAGTGAGCTGCCAGATCCAAAGGCTAGCTGGAAAATATATTCTGAATGTGAAATAGGCTAATTAAGCCCATCATTGCCTGGCTGTCACCCTAAGGGACAGCAGGGAGGTACAGGCTGAGTACCTAACTAGGTTGGGTGGCAAACTTGAATCCCCTTCACCCCTCAAATATGCATGTGAAGTGTGGACTGTCTGCCAAGGTCAGGAGTACAAGATAAATCTCTGTGTATAATCATGCTAACATAAAAATGGAGGATTAAAATCTCATTAAGATGTTGTGAGGGGGATGAAGAGAGAAGACTGGAGCAGAAGGCAAAGCAATGACCTGTACGTGCATCTTTTGCTAATGGCCTTTATTTAATCAAAGCTTCTTGACCGAGGATATCCACGCTGCTCAGGAGCAAAGCTGCTTGTTGTAAAAAGCCTGCAGGAAAGCACTCTTCTGCCCCAACAGGAGTGCTCTGCTCTGCCCAGGAAAGGTACTTCACCCTGTGAGGCTGAAGCCTCCCTTCTGGACTCAAGGAGGCAGTGGCTCTCCGTGTGCTTCCTATACACATTGCCATTTTTCAAGATCTGCTGGCACCTGTGTTTCATAATGACACTGGAATAGGAAATACGAAAACCCTTTCCTTAACATGTTATTTTACTTCAAAACAGCTTCTTCTTTGGACAGAATTAAAGGGCAGTACGTTTAGGGAATGAGATGACATTGTTCTGGCTGTCTCAGCAAGATTTTTAGAGATGAATAGGCATGCCTGCCCTGCTCAGCACTGCTCTGTCTCATCTTACTCTTAACCCTTCTCTCTGTTCTCCCCAGCTCCAGACCTAGTCCACGTGCTATGCATTCCAACAATGGATCCTCAGGAGCCAAAAGGCCACCAGATAACAGTAGGAGCACCAACACAAACATTTACGTTTCTTGACTCCTTGCCCCGTGTTGTTTCTTTCCATTGTCACTGGGTTCTGACTCTCCATTTGCCCAACACTTTTAACTCTGCCCCCAACTCCCAAACTCCAAGCCCCAATTAAGCTGCAGATGTAAATGTGAATTCTGGGGGAGCTTGCCTAATAGTGGTTGCTGAACTCTGATAAAAAGATCAGTGTTGCTCCATTTATAGGATTTTACAAAATGATCTCTCAGAGTTCCTGGAATACGAAAGGCAAAAGCAAAGCAACATGTCAACATTAATTTGATATGGCTTTTTGTTGAATGCAAAACGGTTCATTAAAACCTTAAACAGGTGGCAGGTTTGGCAGCCCACTGTGTGTATGCTATGGACAGATTTATTATGCCTTTCATTTTAAAATATTTATGCAGAAACAGACTCAGTGAGATAAATTATCTTGTTCACGAGAGCATTCTGTTCAAGGCTGCTATGATAACTGCCATATCAATCAAATTATGCAATGAAAACTTACCATCAATTTTATACTCATCATCAATTATTCGTAACTTAGGAAACTCTTTTCATGACTTCTCTATTTTAGTTTTGGGGTCTTCCAGGCAGCTTTTACCTAACAGTGGGAGAAATAGGGCCACGAAATGGGGACTGTATGCAGAATAATCACCCCAGTTTCTGAGGTTCAGAGTGGAAGCCCAATATGCATTTCAAAGCAAACATAATTATGTGTGAATAGCATTGGCTCTACCCATCCTGTGTGATGACTTTGGGTAGACAGGAGCATGTAAACATCAGAGGCATGTCCAAACATTGAGGCAGGTTTGCTTCATCAAACGAGGTGAGCCACAAGCCAATTCAAGCTCAACATAATGTTAAGTGAAGCAAAGTACATACTTCAGAGTCATTATTGAGTCTTTAGATAATTGCAGTAACTCCATAGGCTCACTGCCATCACTTATCCAGAAGCTGGAAGTTTCTACTGGCAGCATCTGCCATTTGGCAAACGTTGGTCTCATCAACTTTAAATATTACAGGACGTTTTCTCTTGAAGAATATTCAGAAATGGTTCCATCTGTCACAGAACTTCCCAGATTCTCTTGGTCAGTGCAGTGTCTGGAGTTTCACATACATTAAACCAATGTAACATTCTGGCAGCTACTTTCTGGTCATCCTGACCTGCCAATGTCACTGCCCAACAACTGCAAGATGCATGCCAAATCTCCTTTTAAGCACACTTTCCTATAGAAAACACCCAGAGAGGACCCTAAGGGGAGATGATACAACTTGCATATCTAATTTGGACTCTCATGTCACTTGCATTAGGGGAGCTCTGATTATATCCACTATCGTCTTAGCTGAGTATTTCAAGGGCATGTACATCTTGGTTTTTTAACTGGCCTCTAGTGCATAATTGCCCTCATCTTTCTGCTACATGCAGTTTTCAGTCTTCTTCACTTCTGTCTAAGAAGGAGGCTTACTAACCTCTCTTTCCTTTTTATCCCCTCCCCAGAATTGCCCTTTTCTCTACCATGAACCACATCATGTATCTTTTTCAAAGCAATGCCCAAGAATAAACTTCATGAAGACTTTTCAGCATCTCTGATTACAGTTATGGCTACCCTCTTAGCACCTGTGAATAATCTGCACAAC
Source organism: Neofelis nebulosa (assembly GCF_028018385.1). NCBI lineage: Eukaryota > Metazoa > Chordata > Mammalia > Carnivora > Felidae > Neofelis > Neofelis nebulosa. Next base: position 136,606,066 of record NC_080784.1, read on the forward strand.
TTTAATTGGTGAGATGCACATTTTTTTGTGTGTGGCTGTTTTTGGCTTTGTTTTTGTCTCCATCATCCATGAGGAATTCTCAAACAGTAACAAAAAGTCTACCTCCAGGCAGATCCTTAGGTCATTTCAGGATGGTTATAACAATGTTGGAGTTTGAGTTATTACTTCAAGGTTTACAGGGTTAATCCTATATATCTTGTGTAGCCAACATTATGCAGACTTACACATTTTACATGACAATGAAAGGTACCATTAGCTCACCAATTTTCACTAGGAGGCTGTCAGAAGAACATAGGACTTTGGAGTCAGAAAAACTGGGTTCTAATCCCTGCCATCTCTTCGCTTACTAGCTGTTGTGATTTTAAATCCTTTGTGGTCTTAGATGAGGCTCAGCTTTTTCAACTATAAAATGTGCAAAATGGCACTGACCATGACAACCTTAAAGGGAGGTTGACTTACTTAAGGTATACTATATGCATTTGTTTAGTAAAGTATAACGGAAGACACAGTATTATTGTTACAACCATATATCGGTGAAAGAGATTTTGTATTATTCTGGGATAAATGATAAAACGGCACATATCATGTAATCTTCTTTAAGAAGTGGTACAAATCGTCTGAGTTTAGTACTACAAGATAGTTGCATTTGCCTACTTAATCCCTTTTAATTAGGCTGACAGTAACATAAATGAAATCTACTATTTTTGTTGGAGCAATGGTTCATAAAAGTGTGATCACTAGTCCCACAGTACCAACAGTATCTAGGAACAGTTTTAGAAATGCACATTTTTGGGCTTTACACCAGACCTGCTGAATTAGGTTTCCAGACAGTTCTGATGAATGCGAAAGATAGAGAACCATGGCTTGATCAGTAGACTGCAGTTTTAGTCCAGATGCCACTAACTTGTTGGGTAGGCTTGGAGCCCAGGCAAGAATAAGACATCATGAGATTCTGGGCATTAACAAGAACATCAGACTATTTCAGATTCAGTTGGTGCAGATTTCTTACAACATTATCATTTCCATTAAATATAAGCTATGCAACAAAGTATGATTTCATAAACATTTAAGTCTTTCTACATAAGTCAATTAACATGTGTGTTTTTTGTAAGTGCATTGCCGGACCAGGAAATCAGATTTGGGGATTCTATACCAGATTTGGGCTCCTGCAGTTGTAAGGGCAAAGACCCTACTTTAAGTGACTAAGTGCACTAGACCAAGTTCAGCCATCAATTCTCAGAGTGACACAAGACAAGAAAGTTTCTCAGTGCTTAGATGGCCCCACTGGTAAAGTGAAATAGTCATACTGCAATGTTTTATAAGCACTTTTCCAGCTCTCCCTGTGTGATTTGGAGATTTCTTTCTTCTTTCTCTTTCACACTCATCCTGGAAATTGCATTCTTAGAACAGAGAAAACCAGAGAAAGAAACACTGGCTGAGAAGCAGAGGGAAGGAAAAAAAGTACACAGAGAAGTTTTGCCACACCGTGAAGTAATTAAAATAAAATTATTAAAAGTAACTAAAATTCAGCTCTAAAATGAATAGAAACAGTATCAAATTTTAAGAATTATACAATAAACTGTGTTCATCCGTTAAATGGAACCTGCCTATAGGTGTGCAGGAATGTCTTAAGGGCTCTCTGTACCATTCTGAAGGGGGATGAAGAATTGTCCCAAATAAGAACAGCACATGTACAAGTCTGCAATAGGGAATCTTTGAACCCAGACCACTAAAGGGTGGTAGAGTTTGAGCAAAAGGAAGGGCAGAGGGTACTGCAGCTGCTACACATTGCACATGTTCTTTGTACAAGCTCATCCTTATCTTATTAAAGGAAAATCTCTTCTCTGCCTTGGACTGTTCAAAACCATGCACCAGCCACTGGCTAGCTTCCTAAGGGTGAGGCTCACATTCCTCTAAGTCCAGAAAGAAGAAAAGAACTGAATGTCTACAAGTGCCCTTAGAGAAAGGAAGACATAAATTCAATATATTAGTAAATATAGCATGCTATTACACCATTATGGTTGCAGAACATCAAACTATCAGACATAATGAAAATAAGTACTCAGCAGGGGAGATATTTAATTACGCAAAGAAGAACAGCTAGCCTCTGAATGCTAGAATTTAGTATTTTCCACTTCCACTTTCCAAATGTCTTTAAATAAAGCTTTCCCTCATCCTGATTGACCCTCCACAGCAAATGTTTCCTTGGTTGGAGAAATCCACACAGCCATTTCTTCCTGGACCACCAGAGCCCAACTGGAGCCAGGAGTCTGCCTTTCTTATTTGTTTGGCACCAAAACTCACTGCTATGGCAGATGGGTCAGCTGACTGGATAGCCAAGATTTCCCAGCTGATACAGAACAATAATCAGGTTGATGATGGGAAGGATTCTACCTTAACTCACTGCCAAGATCTACCTCTGCAACTCTAACCAAGGGTGGTGTGGGTGGGATTAAGTGGGGAAGGATACTCAAATACAGTCACTCCCATTTGGTGTCTCCATTGTGACATCTGTGTATAAACCATGCTATGACTAAAACAAAGTTATGAAGTCCCAGTGAGGAAGTCCCAGTTGAGAAATGATTTGCACATTTCTAAAGGAAGGCCAGACTAAAAGGAAGTACAAGTTAAAAGGAAATTCACAAACAAGAGAGTTTTGTAAGCAGAAATTGAAAGATTTCATCTTGCCACAATATGGCTTAATTAAACATCTCCTCTCTCTAGTTCATTCCAACTCCAATCAGATTTATGCCCAGTGCTCTTTCTTTTTATGCACAAGGCTAAGTATTTTTAAAAGAAATTCAAGCCACATGGTTTTAGATTCATTAATACACATAAAACACATCAGAAAAACAGCAGAATGGCTCCTGATGGGCAAAAAGTTTTCTGAGCCTGTTTCCTCATTAGGAATGGAAAACTGTGCTGTGTGAATATTAAACTCATTCATCTTTTCATAGGTTAAAGTTTCACTACAAAGCTTGGGCACCAAAAGGACAGAATATGTTGAAAGTTAGTAACTTTACTTCTTAAATGGGTAAAAGCATTTATGTCTGATCCTGGATCTCTTGAGGTGTCTTGGCCCTTTCTGAAGAGACTTTGCTGCATTTTTTCAGGGCTAGATTTGCAGCATATTCACCCTTTTAATAGAGACATCAGTAGGTATTTGTTTTTACCTGGGCAATCCTAGTCTCCAACTATAATTTCCCATATTTAGAAGTCAGAGTAAGAAAAGTTCTATAGAAAGCTCCCCTTTCAATTGCATAAATATACAGTTGACCCTTTAACAATGAGGGGCTTAGGGTACTGATCCCCCACAAAGTCAAAAATTTGCATATGACTTTGACTCCCTCAAACTGAACTACTAATAGCCTGCTATTGATCAGAAGACTTACTGATAATGTAAACAGTGGATTAACATGTACTTTGTGCTATATATGTTATATATACTGTATTCTTAGAATAAAGTAAGCTAGAGAAAAGAAATTGTTATTAAGAAATCTATAAAAGAAAATACATTTATAGTATTATACTGTATTTATTTTAAAAATCCATGTATACATGTACCTGCATGGTTCTAATCCTGTTGTTCAAGGCTTAACTATAGTGGAGTATGTAAAAAGTGTATTTTTAACACTTCAGAAGAAAAAGAAGTGTCTTCTTAGCAGAAATGGATGTCCTATACCCACAGCTCCAACATAAAAGCCTACATCAAAAGCCTCTGTTTATTTATAGCTCCCAGTTTCCTCATCCACAAGCTTTGTTGAATCACTTCTACTCACTTACACATTCATTAGTTTACTCATATTTAATTTGACAAATATTTATTTCACTGCCTACTTGAAGCCAAGTTATTGGAATATGGAAATCTGAATATTGTTTTTTATTTCTTAGGGGAAAAGGGGCAAACAAAGGTAATATGGTAATTTTTATAATTGACCAATGGACAAAATATAGCAGGCATACAGAAAACAGATCATTTAATTCTTGCTAAGAAGGGCAGAAAGACTTAGAGAAACCAAAGCAAGAAAGAGAGGTAGGATGATTTGACCAAGGGCAGTCTAGTAAAAGGTAACATCAAATGCAAAGCCACCGAGGAATGAAAGAAAAATGTGTTCCCCAAACCGAAAGGAGTTCAGAACTGATGAAACAAAATATAGGATGTCATCTGAGAATGTCTAAGATGGGGCAAATAATGAAGGGCACTCTATGCCATACAAAGTAATTTAGATTTTATCTTGTAGAACATTTGTTCTTAACTGTGTATGACCTACAGTTCCTTTTTCAAACACTCACCTTGGCCCTAACCCAAGATATTTCAATTTCACTGGTTTGGGATAAAACCTTTCATCTATATTTTCTCAAACACCCACAAATCATGTTGCCTATCTCTGCTTTAGAACTACTCTAGGCTCCTAGGAACCATTGAAGATTTGTGAGTATGAGAAAACCATAATCAGCTTGAGTGTTGGTAGATCCCTTTGTGAGGAGTGTGAAGGTAATTTTGCAAGTGATAAAGGGAGATTCTAGGCAAGGAGTGGTTTCAGAGGCAACACAGACATTCAGACAAGAAGGAATGAAGTCCTGAGTTAGGACATAGCAAGAAGCTAGGCAAGTAGATTTAAGAAAATATGGAAATTAAATCACTAGAAATTGGTGACCTAAAAATACATTCTCTCTGCACTTTCTCCTTTGGTGACACCACTCCTCAAGAAAAGAGACATGATGGGGCGCCTGGGTGGCGCAGTCGGTTAAGCGTCCGACTTCAGCCAGGTCACGATCTCGCGGTCCGTGAGTTCGAGCCCCGCGTCAGGCTCTGGGCTGATGGCTCGGAGCCTGGAGCCTGTTTCCCATTCTGTGTCTCCCTCTCTCTCTGCCCCTCCCCCGTTCATGCTCTGTCTCTCTCTGTCCCAAAAAAAAAAAAAAAAAAAATGTTGAAAAAAAAAAAAAAAAAGAAAAGAGACATGGGGTGGAAGAAAGAAGAAAGAGAGTTCAAGTTTTCATCTGCTTAGTTGGTTGGGTTCAGAATATAAATTATATGGGAGACTAAGAAGGTATTAATTTAATATTCCCTATTGCTTTCTCCTTTGTTTGCAATGTTGGTAATTTGGGAGTGGTTTTATTTGAATTGGCTAACATAGCACTTATTAAGATTTCACGATTCCAAACACCATGGGCAAGTTGCAATTCTAACAATTTATGTCAAGTAAATGTCAAATAGAATCACTCTATCCTCCTCTAAAGATTGGGAGGATACTAAAAAGGCACCCCCAGAGAATTTTCACCAATCTTCTTCCCTCTCTCTGCTGGAACCATTCTGCACTGTAGTCCATATTCAGCTGCTTGATGCAGCCAAATAAACTTAGAAGCTTATTGGTTAAAAAAAAGTGGCTGAGTTACAGAATATTCAAATAGAAGAAGTCTTTCTTGGGATAGAGTCATAACTTGCAGCCACCCCATCCCAACCCAGACAAAAATCACTTTCTATAACTTCACATCCATTCTCTCCTCCTTCTACTTTTTCTGGCCCTCTCCAAGAGTCAGTATTCTGGGGATCTGTCCTGAGGCTCCACTCAAGGGTGTTAACATATTTTTCTATACAATTGGAGAACCTAGCTCACCAACATATTGAGTATCTTTTTCCTTAATTACTGAAAATATTTACATAGTTAATTGTGCTTTTCATTATAATATCCTCATGTGCAGGAGTAGATGCATTAAAATATTTTTCTATCATTACCTCCTATGGAGAGTTTAGTCCACTAAAATATATGATTAGATTGAAACTTCGCATGTATTGCACAGAAAAAGCCCTGTATTCTATATGTTTGAAAGTACAGGGCCAATGCAGTCTACCTTTTTTGATCTTATTATCCAAGTTATATATTTCTATGTTTGCAGTGTTGATGACCTGCAGTTTTTTTATTTGAATTGGCTTAACACAGCACTTATTAAGATTTCACAATTCCAAACACCATGGTAAGTTGCAGTTCTAACAATTTATCCCACGTAAATTACATACATACACAGAGAAGTATGTATATATTACATACATTACATACACACAGACATTATACATTTTTTTAATTGGTGGTCTTTTTTCTTATCTTTTCTTTTTTTTTTTCTTTTCTTTTGTTATTGAGTTGTCTGTCTTAATAAGCTGTAAAACTTCTTTATATATCCTGGATAAAAAAATCATTTATCAGATACATGTCCTGCCATTATTTTTTTCCAGTTTATGGTTTCTCTTGTTATTTTCTTAACAGTGATGTTCAAGTAGCAAAGGTGTTTAATTTTCATGAATAAAATTTTGTTTTAAAATTTTTTTTAATTTAAATATTGTATCATTTGTTTTTGTATCATCATTTTTAAATATTGTATCATTTGTACTGTTTGTGTCTTTTTTTAGGTTTCTTTTTTTCTTAAAGTTTATTTATTTTGAGAGACAGAAAAAGAGAGCAAGTGTGCCCACAAGCAGGGGAAGGGAAGAGAGAAGGAGAGAAAGAGAATCCCAAGCAGGCTCTGCACTGTCAGCACAGAGCCCAGCTCAAGACTTGATCCCACGAACCGGGAGATCATGATCTGAGCCAAAGTCAAGAGTCGAACACTAAACCAACTGGGCCACCCTGGCACCCTTGTTTGTGTTGTATCTAAAAAAATGTTTGCCTTATCCAGAGTCACAAGATTTCGTCCTGTTTTCTACAAATCTTGTAGTTTTGCATTTGGGTGGTCTTTTCTTTTTTGTAATAGTACTTCCTCCTGCCAACACTGTCAGTGCACTTCTCTTTCCAACTTCCTCTTCTCATATAATGTCTAGCAAACTGTAAAGTGTGACTGCCTCAGAGAGAATAGGATGGGTCTGTTTACCTGCAGTCATCCCCCATTCTTCAAATAATGTGTGCTATGAATTTTTAACTAGATGTGCTGCCATAATGCATTGACAGTATGGCCCTGAAATCCAAATCAGGCTTACAGGGTATTGGAACATCACATTAGGGCCAGACTTCCTCAGTTAAGTAAGATCATGTCGTCTCTCTAGACAATCTGCCTTAGAAGTGAAGATTGAATTTTGAGGCAATTTCAATCAGGGAGACAGGATAACAGGTAGATTTTGAAGACTTGATGTTCCTAGATTTTGTGCACCCAACCATGAATAAGAAACATGGTCACTGAGCCAAAAGCTGTGACCACCAAGCATTCCAGAGTAAATCCTGTCACTTAGTGATAAAATAGCAGCTAAGAGAATAATAAGAAAGGCAGAATACACAGGAGAATGTTAGAAATTCTACCACTACATGTAAAGTCTAAGTCTATCTACTTTCAGCATTGGTTCAGACCTTAGTTTACATCACTGACATCTCTCTCCTTGATTACTTCACCAGTCTAACCACCTTCACTTTGGTCTTTGTCCCTTCCTTGTTTCTTCCAAAACTAGAGCCAGAGTAATCCTTCTAATGTCTATCCAACATTTTAGTTTACAGTTTAAACCTTTAAACCCACTGTTCTCTGGATCAAGTTCTACCTCTTTAATGTGGATTGGTCCCTGAGGTCCATCACTAAGGACCACCTTCCTACACCCACAGCTTTGTTTCCTGAGGCTTCCCCTTTCAAGCTCAGATAGAGCAAGATACTAAAAACCCCAGGCTCTTGTTGTATGGAAACCAATTTGACAGTAAATTTCAAATATTAAAAAAAAAAAATTAAAAAAAAAACAGCCAAAAAAAATTGATTTTTACTAAAAAAAATAATAATAATAAATAAAAAAAAAATAAAAACCCCAGGCTCTTTGCAAGGACAGTCACCACGTCTCTCTTTCTAGCTAACCCCCATTCACCTTTTGATCTCAGATTAGAGGTTATTTCTTCTGGAAAGATGCCATTAGCCCCTTGTATATGCTACTATAGTAACCTGTACTGGCCTGTATTTATATAGCACTTTGCAAATGCACTGTAATTGTCCATCAACTTCCCTGCCCTCTTTCATTTTCTCATCAGCTCCTTGTAGGCAGAATATTTTGTTTTCTTAGTAGCTGCAGTAGCTTGCTCGGTGCCCACATGTGGTAAGTTTTAAGTCACTAGTTGTGGAATAGATGAATGAGTGAATGAATGAATGGAGTGAATGAATGAATGAATGAAACTGTATGGCATGTTCTGTTTTGTTTTAATGGTGTTTGATCTGAGGACAGAGAAAATCAGAAACTATAAGTCTAGTGAAAGTCTATGAACAAAGGATTGGGGTAAATTAACTAAAACACTGAAAAGAAAACGAGTCAAGTGTACTTTAATAAGAAATTTATTATGCTCTGACTCTTGTATCTTTAATCAGGCTGTCAAAGAGTGCCACAAAACTGAAGGGCATCTCAAGAGATCAACCCAAACAGCATTTAAATAAGCCTTGAGGTGTGTAATTTTTTTTCATTTTTAAAAGACTTTGAGGATTTATGTTACTCAACCACTTAAGAAAACCTCTGCATTTATTTATTTACCCTTAACTACAGATAATATTTAGGTGTTCCAAACTCTTTAACTTCATTTTTTTTTTTCAACGTTTTTTATTTATTTTTGGGACAGAGAGAGACAGAGCATGAACGGGGGAGGGGCAGAGAGAGAGGGAGACACAGAATCGGAAACAGGCTCCAGGTTCCGAGCCATCAGCCCAGAGCCTGACACGGGGCTCGAACTCACAGACCGCGAGATCATGACCTGGCTGAAGTCGGACGCTTAACCGACTGTGCCACCCAGGCGCCCCTAACTTCATTTTAAGTGCATCTCCTTTTCTTTGTTTCTAGATTCACATGAGGGAAAAAAGGTTAAACAACTGTAAACCTCAAGTCAGACAGAAAGCCAACAGGTAATTTAAGAAACTCTTTTCTGTCTTTCTAGCAGATTTTTATGTGCCTTTTATGGTAATCTGATTCTTTAGGACACTGGAATTCTTTAGAAACACACAATTAGCTTGCTGATATAGAATTCAATAAGATAATTAATGGATGTTAAGGGAAGAAGAGAAAATAAATGGCAAATTAGGCAGAACCCGTATACTTAATAAATTAAATCAAACTTTCATATACCTTGTTGATTTTGAAAATTTGCAAGTCTAGAGAAACAAAACAAAGGATGACCATATGATGACTTAATAAGCAAGCTGTAATAGATTAATTAGAGCCATGGGCCATTTTTTTTTTTTTTTGGCCACCAGAGAAAAAGTTAGCCCAGAAGAGTCTAGAAATTGGGTTGCCCTGCTCTTTCCTTGGTTCTTTAGAAAGTCACTCCCCGACTACTCAATTAGTTAACTGTACTACTTCTTTGCTTATTATTAAGGAGTCATAATCTGCATTTCATATTTTTGATATTATCTATTCACTATATTCTATTTCAAAAAGATGTGCCCATACATCAATTTTGTTATAAAACATGTTTAAAGCAAAATCCATTCATGTTCCTAATGGCTTTTCTAGGTTTGTAACATGCATCAATCATCTCTGTAATGTTCCTGAACCAATGTCTGAGTTTAGGTACTGTAATAAGAAATAAGAGACTAGAAGCCACATGCATCATAGCATTTGTCTGTGACTGTTTCTATTTTTGAAGTCTCAATAAAAGTGGTGGAAGCGAAGATGAACTGAAACTCTCAAAATAACTGATGGACTAGAAACTGAAACTATAAAAATAACACGGAGGATTATGTCCACCAACAACTTTCTAAAGAATCCCCATGTACAGATTTTCTTTGAAATTAACTCATTGAGTCTCACCATTTCATTGCTTGCAGCCTTGGACATCTGGGTTATTGAGACCAGTAGCTGTGAATTAATCGTTTTGTCTGTTTTGTTATGTTTATATGAGCGATGTGTTTTAAAACTAATTTAACACCGTATTTCAAGAGAAAATTTGACATTTGGAAACAAAAAAGTGGGAAACACTGAGCAGTGTTAACTAAAGTGTGAGACTGAATTAAATCGCTAGCATCTACATTTTCCTTGCTTCATGGCTGTTGGACAGGTCTAAGGTATTCACTGATTAGCTGCTTCCCCTAGAGAAAGGAATGCACGTAGGGAGAGAATGAGAGGGACAGTCGCAACTTAGAAGTTAATTAAGAAATTCAATTTTAGGCATTCAACTGCAAAGTTGAAAGACTTCAAAATCTTAGGTTAAGCACATTCCGTTTTTCCACATAACCTACCAAGCTCTGCTGACAAGTAATAAGGCCAACTTCCCTTAGCAACAAGTCATACTGCCCTTGTAGCTGCTTTTTTCAGCTGCAAGCATTCCGGATCTAAATGAAAAAGGAAGCTTTTTTAAAGGACTAATAGGTGAGAAGAAACCAATTATTTTTAGGGATGGCATCAAAAGGATATCTTCTAAGCTATCAGGGATGCTGCTTGGGGAAATGTGTGCTACCAGCCCTGGATCCAAAATAGGGAAAACAGGGGCCCCTGGGTGGCTCAATCGGCTAAGCTTCCGACTTAGGCTCAGGTTATGTCACAGGTCCTGAGTTCCAGCCCCATGTCAGGTTGTGGCAAGCAAGCTGCATGTCAGGCAGGCTCACTGCTGTCAGTGTGGAGCCTGCTTCAGATCCTTTGTCCCTGGACCCTCCCCCTGCTCATTCTCTCTCTCTCTCTCAAGAATAAATAAACATTAAAAAAGAGGGAAAACATGTAAAGGGGGAAGATCCCTTTTTGCATAATCTCTCATTATCCAGAGTCTTTCTAGCATGAACATTTCCCCTTCATAAAAATCAGACTGAGTCAAAAGATATAAGAGCTATAATGTATTAGGAAAAACATTAATTATAACTTCTTTAGCTACAAAATGTGTTTATCAACATGATAAAATAGAATTTTCTGAGATAGAATTATATCACTTCAAACAGTATACTAGAACCAGCAGGGAGAAAACCAATACAGCCACTATATTCACACTTTTCTTATATATCTGAAATTTTGGAACCTACACTAAGCCTTATTTAAGACACGGGCATAGTTGGAGGCATTATTTCTATGCCATAGGGATTTAATTTCTCAAGGAACGACTTAAGAATAATTTCAAAATGGATGAATTATAATCTCATTCTTACTTTATAGCATTGTAATATGTGAAATTGATCTCTTGAAAATCTAACAGGTATGTCAAAGAGACAGAATTCTTGATTTCCCTTTCCCAAACTATTCCATTAGCAGCCTCCTCATTCTGTTACTGGCAACTCTATCTTTCCAGTTGCTCAAGCCAAAATTCTGAGTCCAGTTTCTCAACATTAGTCAACATTTCTCAGCATTGTTGACATTGGGGCCTAGTAATCCTTAGTTGGAGAGAACTACCCTGTGCATCACAGGAGGTCAAGCAGGATCTGGGCTCCATCCAGTAGATACATATAGCACCCTCTCCAGTTGTGACAACCCAATATGCCTCCAGACATTGCCATATGTTCCCCGAAAGGAAAATCATCCCCAGTTGAGGACCACTGCCTTGGAGCCGTAACTGACTTGGATCTCTCTGGCATCCCACATAAATCTCCTAGCAACTCCTATTGGATCTGCTTCAAAACACTGGTATGAGCATTTTGCACACTTCTACTGTCCCCACCTTGATCCAAAGCTCCCATCATCCAAATCGTGGATTACCTCAAGGGCCTCCTAATCTGTCTTCTTGCTTCCACCCTTGACCATTTCATTCTATTTCCAACACACCAACCATACAGATACTGTTAAAATGTTATGAACTTCCCTTACACAAAATCTTCCAATGGTTTTTTATCTCACAAAGAGTAAAAGCCAAAGTCCTTAAAATGGCTTTTCTGATGCCATCTCATTCTACTCCAATCACCTCCTTGTTCTTCCTGGTATACTTCAGGTGGGATTCTGCCTCAGGGCCTTTGTACCTACTGTGTGCTCTGCTTGGCAGTCTCATTCCCTCACATCTGTGCTCCAATGGCACTCCCTCAGGGAGGCCATCCCTGACAACTGGATTTAAAATGGCACTTCCCTCCAGTTCCCATTCTCTGTCCCTTTCTCTGGTTTATTTTTCTCTGAAGTACCTATTATCTGACTGTATCATTTACTCATTTATTTTGTTTATTGTCTTGTTTTACCCACTAGGTTGTGTGCTCCATGATGAGAGCATTTTCTGTCTACTTTTCTCACCAATTTATCCACAGGGCCAAGAACTGGTCCTGGCACATTATTAAGAGGCTCTTACTCCAAATATATTGATTGCACCAATATTTATCCTAAAGCCTCTCTAGGATAACTATCGGAGATTCTCAAAGGGACTTTTTGGGATTTTCAAAACCCTTTATTTACATTTGGTTATTCAACTTGGAGAATTAAAATGTAAATATCCTTCTTGTGATTAGTATACTTTCAAATATTTGAAACTATTTTGAGATCTAAGAATAACTTTTCTTACATTATTCCTGAATTTGGCAAGCAACATGATACATTATGGCCTTCATACTTACAGAAGTCTAAGGAAATGTTTTCAGATTTTCTCATGCTTGTCAGTTAAAATTAAATATATCTCTAGCAAAAATTGAGTCAAAATTGAACCTTAATATTTCCTAACACCATCTAGAGCCACAAAATGTCTTCATTACTTCATTCAACCTACATCAATTTTTAAACCTCAAACAACTATGTGCAAAGTGCAACACTTGATTTTGCCAAGTAATTCATTTTACAATTTAAGAAATCAAACTTCATTTTCTTGTAGGAAACTTTTTCCCTTCTGTTGTCTTGGATCACCTCAACCAACTTGTCTACCTTGGGACCTTTCTTTTCCTGTTTTCCTCTTTCTAAATCAAAATAACCACTCAGAAAATATCTTCAATTGCTTAAAGGTTGAAAGCATTCGAGAACAGTTTAATTTTTCATGTAGTTTGTTTATGAGGGAATGTATTTATTTTTAATTAGTTTTACTACTGGTTTCTCTTGGTCAGTGTCAAATATGAGAGGCTAGAGGGCTTGAATTTCTCTGCTTACCTCACTGGTAGGGCGAGACTGTCTTTCCCACGTATGCTTGCCAACACTCTCCTCACTGAGCCTGTTAAAAGGAGCTCTAAGCCTTGGCCAGCTACAGAGAAAAAAATGGCTTCAAAGATTCCCCATGGCCCATATTTATGACTAAACTGTGTGAGAACACGCTAATACTACTATAAAGACAGTTCTAGGAAAATTAGTCTAAATGCTATGGTGCTACGCCAAATTCATTCTCACATAATGAGATACTTTTACATTCAGATAATCAATGCAAAGCAGGTATTTATTCTGTGCTTATTGTGGGCTGAATTCTGTAGCAGAGTGGGATTTCACTATAATAACTTGGGGTTTGAATAATATTTATATAAATGCTTCTACTTTTGTTCCACGAACAACAGGTTGATAACAGCAGTTTTCACTGGAACAAGTGACCACTTTAACTATTTTATTTATGGAAAATGAATTCTCTAAACAATTTACACAAGAGCAGTGGAGAGGAAAAATACTGTGCTTCTTCTTTTGTTGGTGGCAAAAAGAAAGTTTTGACAAATTGACCAATGAAAAAGCAATTGTAAATGGAGACTAACCAGAGCTGTGATATTTTGTAAAACCTCTTGGTAGTTACCATTACCCCGGAAGTACTCATACTGGGTCAACCAAATGAGTATCTATTACCTCAAGAAAATGCCTGGAGGGGAATGTCATTAATTTGCCTAACATTCTGTCCCCTTGGGTGAGGGGGCGAACATGAAGTTTTCTAAAGATTACTCTGCTTTGACCATTTTTACTCCCCATATTTCCTTAAAGACTTAACTGAAAATTTCATTGCTGACTAGATATTAAAGATGCACTGTTAATTTTCAGCACAAAAGTTCTGAGAAGAAAGGGTTAAAAGAGAAAGAAGGCATTCCTCCTTTCCTTAGAGAACTCTAAATCTTATGGAATTCAAAGGGGAGAGCAAAATAGGCCACTTAGAATGCATTACCTTCCCTCCAAAGGTTTCAGTATGCCTGACAGCACTTTATTAAAATACAATCATGAATAAGTTTCAAGAAATTCTTCTCCCAACTGTATAGCAACATAAGTTGAGGCTTGGAAAGCTGAAGAAATTTAGCCATAGCCCAGACAGAGATGAGAAGGCTAAGGAGAAAACAAAATTAGCAATAGTCATGTCTAAAACCAAAGAATAAAATAAAAACAAGACGAAAATCTTTGTTTTCTTCAATAAAAAATTATTCCAAAGCACCACTGAAATGTTAGATTTGAATTACTCAGAGCCTCTTGATTCTGACCCTATTTTGTACTACGCTACATTTATTGTTGTAAACTTTTTCACCAACCTATATATACTCTGGCCAAGAATAAGTCTTTTTTTTTTTTTTTTTTTTTAATTTTTTTTTTTCAACGTTTTTTATTTTTGGGACAGAGAGAGACATAGCATGAATGGGGGAGGGCCAGAGAGAGGGAGACACAGAATTGGAAACAGGCTCCAGGCTCTGAGCCATCAGCCCAGAGCCTGACGCGGGGCTCGAACTCACGGACCGCGAGATCGTGACCTGGCTGAAGTCGGACGCTTAACCGACTGCGCCACCCAGGCGCCCCATAAGTCTTAATGAACTATGAAAGGAGCAAGGTTTTTTAAAGACTAGTACTGTTAGGCCATTATTGTGTGAAACTCAGATGATAGCTTTGGATAAGTATGGCCACAGGCCATGATTATCACACTTGCATTAAAAAAAAAAAAAAGTTGATTGGGGCACCTGGGTGGCTCAGTTAAGGGTCTGACTTCAGCTCACGTCATGATCTTGAGGCACATGAGTTTGAGCTCCATGTTGGGCTCTGTGCTGACAGCTCAGAGCCTGGAGCCTGCTTCAGATTCTGTGTCTTCCTCTCTCTCTGCCCCCACGCCCCCCAGCTTATGCTCTGTCTCTATCGCTAAAAAAAATAAAAATAAAAAAACCAAAAAGCCCAGCTGATTATTAAAGATAAGCTTATTATCATTGGTATGAAACAAACTAATTGACTCTAAAATACTGTCTACCTTTCTGTTGTTTTATGTGTTGAAGGATTTTTATACTGCAATATTTAAGGCAAAATAAAAAATTCTCACTCCCTTAAAATGTCACTTAAATTTTTAATTACAGTTTCAAATTCAGTGGTTATACAAATTATTTGTTGTTCTTATTTTATAACAGATAGTGTTTTTTAATACATTTCAGAACTGTCTCCACAGGATATTAAGTAGTTTTGGGTTTATGGTCACCACTTTCTCTTACTAAATGTAAACAATTCACAATATATCCTTTGACTCAATAATATAGGATTTTAAGAGTTGATGCAGGTTTCAATACCTGTAGGCAAATTTTAAAGCTGCAATTTGCAACTTGAATTCATCCACCAGTTAAGGAAAGAGCATATTTATTCTACTGGAAAGCAACTCAATAAAAGGTGACTTCTCATTAGCTGCTGAGTGAAACTGTTTTTATTCTGATAAAAAATTTCAAATGCCTATTTTCTTCAAGTGTATGTTACACTTAATCTCTCAAGTCATTGTCTAACCAACCTTCCACTTTAAAGCTTCTATATTTATGATCAAGAGTTATGCTTAAGAGGGGCGCCTGGATGGCTCAGTTAAGCATCTGACTTTATCTCAGGTAATGATCTCACGGTTTGTGGGTTCCAGCCCTGCATTAGGCTCTGTGCTGATAGCTTGGAGCCCGGAGCTGGCTTCAGATTCTGTGTCTCCCTCTCTCTCTGCCCCTTGCCTGCTCACTCTCTGTGTCTCTTTCAAAAATAAATAAACATTAAAAAAAAATTTAAAAAGAGGCACCTGAGAGGCTCAGTGGCTCAGTGGGTTAAGTGTCCGACATCGGCTCAGGTCATGTATGACCTTTCAGTTCATGAGTTTGAGCCCTGCATCAATCGGGCTCTGGGCTGACACCTCAGAACCTGGATCCTGCTTCAGATTCTGTGTCTCCCTCTCTCTCTCCCAGTCTCTCTCTCTGTCTCTCTCTCTCTGTCTCTCTCAAAAATAAAAATAAAACATTAAAAAAATGTTTTAAATAGTTAGGCATAAGAAATTCCTTTGGCAATTTTTAGACTGAATAAGTTATTAAAATAAATAAAAATTAAAATTTCCTACTCAATTCTTCATATAAAAGTTATTTTGCAGTAGCAAGTCCCTAAAGGACATTACTCAATAACAATACTAAAATATATGATTGCATAATAAACCTGATAAAATGTCCATCAGATACAGGAATATTCATGGAAAATACTTAACTAATTGTGAAGGTATTTATCACCCTATGACCCTGAACATAGATAGCTCTTGCAATCTGACTGTACATAACCTAGTTTGAATACCATGTTAAAGCAAAGAATGTTCATAAGTCCACACAGGCCTAAAAAATCTGCCAAAAAGTTATATGTTTTTAATGAAAAATATCCAAAATATAAGAAACATTTTAAGAATGAGCATTTTTAATTGAATGACAAACTCTTCTGTGCCAATAAATGACAGGAAAAATTAAAAATGAGTACCATATGAAAATATAGCTAATGTTCTACATATTCAGTTTAATTAGTACTTACTCTGAATAAATTATAACATATACAATTTTTTCTTATATTCAAAATGTATGTGCTCCCATTTTCAGTTATTAATACTAAGGTAATATACAAAGTACACACATGTACATGTACCCATTACATAACGTTATAGAATACCTGTTGTCATGAATCTGACTATAGAATAATATACATTTGAAAGTGTCAATAGCTATGATAAGGATCTGTAGCCAAGTGCCTCCCCATCCTCCTGCCCTCATTCTGTAGAATATAGATTTCCATCAGTTGCATAAATAGCTTCAGATTTTCTATTTTCAAATGTGTATAACAATGTTGATATTTATTCATGAGCCCATGAATAATTTTATTCATGGGGCACCTGAGTGGCTCAGTGGCTCAGTGGCATTTTATTTTTATTTTAAAAAGGGTCTGTATAAGAAAGATCATGATATATAGTATGAGAGGCCTGGGCATAAATCCCATCTCTATCAACTACTATCTTTCCATCCTGGTCACGTTTTCTCATATGTAGAGTAATAAGAGCTACATTATAGGATTTTTTAACTATCCATAAAAAAAGATGTATGTTAAAATATACATTTTCTGATATATACTCCAGTACCAAAATGTTAGCTCTACTTCTATATAATTATAATTATTAATAAAAAGAAAAGATGATGAAATATGTGTAAGTTGCACCCAGAACCGCAGTGTCCAATAGAATGTCTTACCATGGTGGAAATAGTCTATGATCTGTACTGTCCAATGGAGTAGTCACTAACATATGTTGCTACTGAGTATTTGAAATATAGAGAATGCAACTGGAGAACTGAATTCTTAGTTTTATTTGATTTAAATTATGTTTAAATAGCCACATATGGCCAGTAGCTACTGTTTTGGAAAGCGCAAATCTAGAGCGCCTACACCTACTCAAAGTAACTTTCACCTTGTTTAGATTTTTCTAAGTTTCTCTACCACATAATACATAAAGGGACTTCTCTAGGCCTCTGTATCAAATATTCCTAATTAGTATAGTAAGTCCTCTAATGATTCTATCATTATTCATAAGCAGAAACTATAAAATGACTTCTATATCTACAACAGTGATGAGTTCTTGTTTTATTCAGTTCTGTGTAATCAAAGTCACACATTTAAACATAGTAATGTTTCATTGTATATTATCATTTTTTGTTTGGAAATTTTATCAGACTTCCCTCTGCCTCGGGACATAATTTAGCCTTGTCTTAAAGTCACAGGTTCACCATTATGAATATCATTTTAGGAAAAAAAATTACCATTATATGTTTATAATATATCTCAAAAGCTCTTAACATCTTGAGGCAAAATTAACACTTAAAACAAATCAATACAAAAACAAAAAGTAACAAAGGAAACAAACTTATGCCTAAGTTTAAAGGAAAAAGAAACAAACAAAAATCCTGGTTATA